>NW_028327803.1:0-300000 GCF_031878675.1 Megascapheus bottae | reverse complement strand
GCTCTTGAGCCACAGCTCTACTTCAATCTTTGTTCTTGCTCTAAACTAGGAGTAAGAGTCTCATGCATTTTTCCCTTTGCTGGGTTGGTTTTAAACCACAATACTAAGATCAGGATCCTGAATATGCCTCGGATTACAGGTATTATCTAATCAAAACAAATTCCTGATTTCCTTTTTAGACATAATTAGTTCTTTCAGGTGAGCCACCAGCCACTCATGCAAGACCATTGCAGGATCTCAGCATTCATCTTGTCTCCAGTCTTATTCCATCCATCTCACAATGGCCATCTAAAACACCCTGCTGCATGCCTGAAGTCGCAAGGAACGTTCTCAACGCCATGAGAAGCCCCCTTAAGCTCTGCCTCAGATATGCCCAGCCCCCATCCCACTTCCACATGAGCATTTGTTTAGGAGAAATTTCCTGAGTACATCATCATCTTTTCCTCACCATTCAAATTTCATCTTTGGAGTCATTTCTCCCAGACAAAGAGGAACATGATCCATGGTTTGATAGCAGCTCCAGCTTCATAGTCCCAGCCACCAACACCCCCCCATTACCCTGCCAGACACCTGAATTCAAGAACAATGTTTTCACTACCCCTGACTCTTATCAAATGTTTTAACTTATACAGTGCATTAAAATAATTTTACTAAATGGAATAAGCACATGGCATCAAGCTTCAGCATCTTTGCACTTGAACTTTTAGTGAATAACAGACACACCAGCATTTCTGTAGCCAACAGAAATCTTAGCTTTGAGATTTCAGCATTCCTGGTATCCAAGTTTGGATGTGCTAACACTGCCCTTAATGGGGCACTTCAATCACACAATCCCACAACAATCAATGTCATTTGACATTCACTTTTAGGTGGTGCTAGGAAAAAGACTGATGTGCCAACTCCATGCTGGCTTGACCTATGCCATCTTCAAACCTGGAGCAAGTGGGGCTCTTCTCTCCATGACACCTTTTGTGTACTACCCCAGGAGGACCTTTACCTTGAGACAAAATTATGAAGACTATCTCTACCAGCAAAGATTCCAGTGAGATGTGCCTACATGGATAAAGCTAAAATCTCACTAAAGTGAGGTTGTTGGCAGTGCTGGAGCCTGAACTCAGGGCCTGGGCACTAAGCATTTGTACTCAAGACTAGCCCTTTACGACTTGAGCCCAAACTCCATTCCCAGCTGTTTTTATTTTTGGTAGTAAGAATCTATCAGACTTTCCTGTTCTAGGTGACTTGGAACTTCCATACTCAGATCTCAGCCTCCGGACCAGCCTGGATTAAAAGTGTGGATCAGCCATGCCCCACACCTGAGGACTTCTGCCAGCACATTTTTTCCCAAAAATTGGAAGAGGAAGATGAGGGAGGGTTGGGCTCATCCTGGCCTGCATATGAAGGAGAGCATCAGCGCCTGAACTTCATTCCCTGTTGTAGGCTGCTGGAGGAAAAGGAAGCAAATAGGCACAGGCTGGCAGCAGATGCCACAGAACAACTTGTGACCAAGACTCCCAGAGCAGACCTCAGAATCGATGACAGAGTTGGATCTACCCAGTAACAGAGGCAGTGGTGACACCTGAAACTGCGCGTTTGAGCCTTTGCTGCTTGTAAACAGGGCCACCTATGTCTCAATGAGAAAGGTGAGATTTTGGTGGAGAAGGTGAGATTAAACATTATGTATCATGCAAGAAGACAGACTATAAGGGGTCTTTTATTATTCCAAGTGAAATTTTGGATTTCCTCTTCTGTTTCTTTAAAGAATGACATTGGGATATTGATGAATATTGCACTGAATTTGTAGATAGTCCTTATCAAGATTGCCATTTTTACAGTATTACTTCTTCCAAAGCAGGAGCATAGGTTTTTGCATTTCCTCAGTTCTGCGTTAATTTCCTTCTCCAGGGTTTATAGTTCCATCAAAAAGGTGCTTTACATTCTAAGTTAATTCCTAGGTATTTTATTTTCTTTGATAGCAAAATGAGTTGCTATCCTGATTCTTGCCTCATTCCTCTCATTTGTTGGCATATAGGAAGGCAGTTGACATTGAGGCTTAATTTTGTACCCTGCTACCTTACCAAAGTTTTATATCAGCTCAAGCAGCTTCGGAGTAGAGTCTATAGGGTTCTTTAAATACAGAATCATGTCATCTGTTAGGAGAGAAAGTTTCAGTTCCTCTTTCCCTTTTCCTCCTCACTCCAGTTAGAATGGCCAAGATCCAGAAATCTAATAACGTATGCTGGAGGGGATGTGGCCAGGAGGGATCACTACTACACTGCTGGTGGGATTGCAAACTCGTTCAACCACTATGGAAAGCATTATGGTAGTATCCCAAAAAGACTAAACATAGAGCTCCCCTGTGATCCAGCCATTTCACTACTTGCCAATAGTCCAGATAGGACATACTAAATTCACTAGAACAATAACATTTATCACAGCACTATTTACTATAGCAAAGGTATGGAACCAACCCAGAGGCCCGTCAGTTGATGAGTAGATCAAATATGGTATTTTTACACAATGGAATTCTGTGCTTCTGTCAGAAAGAATGACATAGACGAATTTGTAAGGAAATATAAAGACTGTAAAGTTTAGAAATTAGTTTCTGTCTCCTTCTCTCTCTCCTTCTCTACCTCTGTAAAATTTAGAAGTTCCTGTTTCCCTCTCTTTCTCTCTCTTTTCTCTCTCTCTGTCTCTCTCTGTCTCTCTCTGTCTCTCTCTGTCTCTCTCTGTCTCTCTCTGTCTCTCTCTCTCTCTCTCTCTCTCTCTCTCTCTCTCTCTCTCTCTCTCTCTCTCTCTGCAATCCTTAGGCTTGAACTCAGGGCCTGAGCTACTTTTGCTCGAGGTTAGCACTCTGCCATTTGAACCACAGTGCTGCTTCTGGCTTGCTCTTTTCACGTAGTATTGAGGAATCTAACCCAGGCCTTCATCCTTGATAGGTTAGCACTCTACCAATAAGCCACACAGTCAGCTTTTAGAGGTTTCTGACAAAGGTTTTCCTACATGCTATTATTACTTCTGTGAGTGCTCTTAATGCTTGCTGAAGGTTGACTTTGTTTAGAAGACTTACCCTAATGCTCCCATATACAGAGATTCTATATATAGCTAAATGTTTTCCATTACTCAGAATTTCTCTATTGTGTATGTTCTGAAATGTACTGAAGACAGACTTCTGATTAAAAGTCATTGCACATTTGTTCTATTCATTAGTTTTCTTTTCTTCTATGGGAATCAGGTTTGTGATGAACACAGAAGTATTCGTTCCAGGTCAAACACTTTCCACATTTGTAATATTCATAAGGTTTTTCTCTCCTATATGCATTTTATACTTAATCATGGGTTCATGATGGATTTTTCATATTCTTATATTCATACGATTTTTATCCTGTGTCTGTGTGGTATCATGCAAACTCAACTATGAGTTCTTCAAAAAATTTCCCTTTCATTTTATTCATAGGATTCTATCCTGTGGGTGTTTAGTGATAAATCTTGACTTGTGCCTTCTGGGGAAAAGACTGAACATTTGCTACATTCATTAAGGGTTTTATCTTGTGTTGGTTCTGTGACACAAGCTGAGTTTTCTTCCACAGACTAAAAAGTCTTTCCTATTTATTACATTGCTAAGGCTTCTCATATGTGTGAACTCTCGTACGCTTCCTGAAGGGTGAATACTGCACGAAAGACTTTCAACTTTGGTTATATTCCTAAGGTTTCTAATATGTGTGAATTCTGTTATGCCCCCTGTAATGTGACTTCCATTTGAAGGTCTTACCACATTTGATGCACTCGTACAGTTTCTCTCCTGTGTGTGTTCTCTGATGCAATTTGAGGAAAGACTTCCATTTGAAAGACATTCCACATCGGTTACATTCATAAGGTTTTTCTCCTGTTTGAATTGTCTTATGCATGTTGAGGTTTGGCTTCTGTGTGAAGGACTTTCCACATATGTTACACTCATAAGGTGTTTCTCCTGAGTATATTCTCTGATGAACACGGAGTTTTACCATCCATTTGAAAGACTTTCCGCATTCACTACATGCATAAGTTTTCTCTCCTGTGTGTGTTGTATTATGCCCATCAAGATATGACTTCCACTTGAAGGTCTTTCCACATTTGTTGCACACATAAGTTTTCTCTCCTGTGTGTGTTATTTGATGAACTCGAAGGTGTATCTTCTGGGTGAAAGACTTTTCACATTTGTTACATTCATAAGGTTTCTCTTCTGTGTGTCTTCTCTGGTGCAAAGTGAGGTAAGATTTCAGTCTAAAAGTCTTCCCACATTTATCCCATTCATAAGATTTCTCTTCTGAGTGAGATCTCCGATGTGTGCTGAGAGCTGAATTCTGGGCAGAAATTTTATTACGTTCCTCATATTCATAAGGTTTGTCTTCTCTTGGAGATCGAGGTTGGAGCGTCAGGTCTGACTTCTCAGAAATTAATTTTCACACTTGATGTACGCATCACATATCTCAGGATATTTGCTCTGAGGTATTGTAAGGCGTATTTCATTACTGAAAGATTTCTCACATTCACTACATGTATGAGGAGTCTCTCCTGTGTACATTTTCGGATGTGTAGTGATGGTCGTTGTTAAGTACAATATTTTTCATCACACAGTACATTTAGCAGTTTTCCTCCCTCCCTGAAGAATTTCTTGGGCAGGGAGAACAGATTTATGATACTGCAGATCTTTTGGACTGTCACAATCATGAATAAAATGCTCTGAATATCCGATGGATTTTTTAAGAACAGGAGACATACGAGATCTATATGCAGCATGCAGCTCATCAGGCTTAGGAGACAGAAGCATGTTCTGACACTTAATGGACTCCTCAGTCCTCACCCCTAAGTTGTTACCGTTATTACTAATCAGCTCTGGATTATGTGTAGAGCTCAAATTTAAAGTTGTTGCTAATCTCACGTTTTCCTCCACTTTGATACTACTTGCAACTGCTACTTCACAAAGACATCATGTGGACTTTCCTGGCAGGCCTTGAACACATTTTCCATTACCTGGACATCTAAAATGAGTCATAGAAAAAAAGACACAAACATACATGAGATACAAATATTCCTTACTGTAAAGGTAATGACTTTACTTTCCCATCCTAAGTGTTAGATATTTTAAAATATAAAAGTTAAAATTGATTTGTGAGAAATATATGCTTTTCTCCCTAACATATTAAGAAAATGATATTTTACAATGACCAATAATGTTTTTCTGTGTTTTATTCTCTTTTTATACCACAGGAAATATTTATTGAAATTACCCAACTATGTATTGCTACAGTTTTAAGCTGAGTACTACCTATAATATACCTGCAGCTGTTTTTTTTTCAAATACTCTTTTGTTTATACATTGAGGAATAGCTGCCTTTCTTTTATTTTTGAGAAATAATCTAAATATTGTGCTGTTTTTCGTCTTTTAAAACTTTCTTTTCTTTTCTTTTCTTTTTTTTTGTAGTTCATAGGCCTCGGCCCTGTCCCTGAACACTTCAGCAGAAGACTATAACCCCTAACCTTGAGCTACAGCCCCACTTCCTGTTTTCTAGAGTTAACTATAGATAAGAGTCTCAGGTCCTGAGTAGCAGATAGGATTACCTTACCCAGTTTCAATGCTGTTTGCTTTTTAACCATTAAGTGAGGAACACGAATATTTTCTAGATTCAGCGGCCACAAGTTTGGTTTATATGTCTGTTTGCCTTTGATCCAAGCAAGAACGATTGTTGACAGTAAGGACTTACACCTATATCCCTTCAGTTACAACTTCTCACTAAAGTCTCAATTTAGGTATTTGTGGGAATTTTGAAATTTGTTTCTTTCCATTTGAATCTTATAAAAATTCCTTTTCTAACACTCCTGTCCCTCAGAACCATGGAAGACCAGAAAATCTCCAGCTCATTGTCTAGTTAATTTTCTTATGTTGATTGAAACTTTGTTGTTGTTTTTTTCCTTCCATTCCTGGGTTTGAACTTAGGAACTAACTACTGTCCTTGGGTTTTCTCAAGAATGGAACCCTACCAATGAAGTCATTACTTCTGGCTTTTTCTATGTATGTGGTAATAAGGAATCAAACCTGTGTCTTTGTGGATGCTAGGCAAGCACTCTACCACTAGGCTCAATTTCTGGTGGAAAGGTCTGGTTCTGAATACCAGTCTCTTCTTACCAGCAAAAAGATATTATCCTTATCAGAGAATAATGCCCTGACTTATTCCTTGTTTGCTCAATCATTTATAGTCTTAGTTTTAAAGAAATGAAATATCTTTCTTTCTTTCTTTCTTTCTTTCTTTCTTTCTTTCTTTCTTTCTTGTTTTGCAGTCATGGGACTTGAATTCTAGACCTGGCTGTTTTTCCTGAGCTCTTCAGCTCAAGGCTACTGCCCTATGTCTTTAGCCTCAACCCCACTTCTCATTTTCTATTAGTTCATTGGAGAGAAGAGTCTAAGGTGTTTTTGTGATAGGTCTGGTTTTGAACCTTGATCCTCAGATCTTAGCCTCCGAAGTAGCTAGGATTACAGGCATGAGCCACGGGCTCATGGCTTTCTCATTTTATTTTGTTTCACAGTGATTTCTACAGAGAAATCTAACTTTAACTCTACTGCCACATAGAATTCACTATATCACCCTATGATTCTTGGTGACGGGGGTTTGGGCTAGCATGCACAAAGACCTGGTTCAGTTCCTTGGTACTACATACAAAGAAAAAGCCAGAAGTGGTGCTATGACTCAAGAAGTAGAGCGCTAGCCTTGAGAAAACCCAAGGACCATGCTCAGGCCCTGAGACCAAGCATAGGATTGGGAAAAGAAAATGATTCTTGATTCACTCACGAAGAATTCCATAGGTTCCACACAGGATTTAGGGTAACTAAGGATATTATTGCTCAGTACATCACAACATGAACTTACCAATGGGGCTCAGGCTCCAACATCAATATGAAGATGCATTCACTCACCTGTGATATTCTTGTCAGAGGAATTTCCTATCCAGAGTTCTGCACAGTGCTCTAGCTTGTCAATTAATACAGGTTTGGGAACACAGGGCCCTGTAAATTAGAAACAGTAGAGAATTATTGCTTATGCTGTGTCATCATTGCTTTAAGTTCGCAGATATCCTACTCACAAGTTATCTATTAAATCTTTTTTCTCATTTCTCACTGGCTCCATGGTTGACTTTTCCCCAGCTCTGGATTCATTTTGTATGGCATAAACTTAGCTGTCTTGCTCAAGGCTAGAAAAATACCAGTTTGAGTCCCAGCTCCACTTACATGCATAGGTCTTCATGAATGCTAGGCAAGCACCCAACCACAAAGTCAAACTCTTGACACTCCACTAACATTTTTGAGGGGTTACTTGGAGTTATAGAGTTTCATGGCAATTTTTATGCCATTGCTGGCTTCAAATTAGAATTCTTAGATTTCTTGCTCCTGAATATTTTAAGATTACAGGCATGAAACATTGCACCTAGTGCCAGGTTTCCATTATAAACTCACTGTTTAGTGATTTGTAGATCCTATTTCCAATAATGATATATATTCTATTCTGGATTGTTTATCCACTTACAATTACTGTGTAAGTTTGGAATGTCGTCTCCATTAGAGGAAACATAATTTAGCACTGTAGTCAAAGTATCCTGAAGGTATCCTGAAGAATGAGTACAAAATTACCTTAGGTTTTCTTTAGAAAGTAATGATACTTCTCAGGGCCTGGAATCTTTCATTTAAAAAGTATTGAAAGTTTGATAAACATTCACGTATCTGCAAAATAACAAGGCACTTGGCCTTGCAAGTGATTTGACTTTTGCTCACCTAAGGACACCAGGTTGCTGTAGGTCTCCAGCATTACATCTTTGTACAGGGTCCTCTGAGCATTGTCCAGATGCTGCCACTCCTCCCAGCTGAAATCCACAGCTACATCATCAAATGACACCAGCTTCTGGAATGGCACATTTTCATCAAGTAATTAGCACCGAGTTATAAACACACCATGTCTGGAATTGTATTCTTTTTTTGTTGGAATTTTATTCCTTTACTTAAATGTTTAGACTTACATGAAATATTGACCTGAAAAGCTTAGGGATGGTGCCTAGGCCCAGAGTTCAAGTCCCAAGACCCACAAAAATAAATAGGCAAGCCAGGTGTTGGTGGCTCACGCCTGTCATCCTAGCTACTCAGGAGACTGGGATCTGAGGACCATGGTTCAAAGCCAGCCTGGCACAAAATTCCATGAGACTCCTTTCCAATTACCCACCATAAAATGTTTAATGGCTTGTGGCAATTGCTCATGGTAGAGCAATTGTGGTATCGACAAAAATAAGTCGGGGGAGTAGATTTAGGTTATAAATGGAATTATTCCATTGAAAAGGAACTACATTATATGATGACATATGCTGGTACTGTGAGAATATTGCAAAATCTTAAGGTATCAAGTAATAATATTGTGAAGTACACCCAGAATGTTAATATTCTATATCTGGCATAATAGTCACTTGGGGAAGAAACTTTTTTTTCTTTTTTTTGGCTGGGGGATTTGTAAGCCTTGAACTCTGGACCTGGGCACTGTTCCTGAGCTCTTCAACTCAAGGCTATTACCCTACCTATGAAGCCACAGTGCCATTTCCCATATTCAAGTGGTTAACTGTAGATGAGAGTCTCATAGACTTTCTAATGCCCAGGCTGGCTTTGAACCAAATCTTTAGATATCAGCCTGATATCTGAGTAGCTAGGATTACAGGTAGAAGTCACTGCACCTGGCAAGAAATTTATTTCTTGCTCTTTTATACTACAAATTTACTGTATGTTTTACTTTTTCAAAAAGATTGAGGATGACCTTTGTTCTCTATATAATGGGAAGAGGGGTAGGGAGCTGTGAGCAGAAGAACTGAGGGGCAAAACTCAGGGTAGGACAATAGCCTTAAACTAAAGAGCTCACGGCCCAAGGTCCAAGCCCCATGACTTTCCCCACTACCCCACAAAAAAAGGGGAAAAAATTGGAGATTGGAGAGGATTATCTAAAAAGAATATATAGAAATAGTAGTTCAAAATGTAGAAAGAAGTTCAATATTAACAGTCATGAGAAAAATTAAAATTACAATGAAATCATTACTTTAAATATGTTAATATAAATATAGTTTTAAACAAAAAGATCCACATACACACACACAAACACACACACACACACATACAAAAAGACAACTTTCAAAGTCTAACTCTTACTGGGAAGGTAGTGAGAAGAAGTAGAACTTTGGAATAGTTCTGCAAGGAATATAAAACAATCAAAAATTGCGTGGAGAGTGCTAAAAAAGTACTAAATATAGAATTACATAGAAATATGGTCCAAGACTTCTATTTCTAGATTTGTACCTAACGGAAGAGAAAGCAGAGACTAGAACAAATATGTGGAGAATCCATTCACAACTATTAATAATAATCAAAAGATAGAAATATGCAAAACAATGCATTGAAAAGGAAGAATATTTTACTATATTTTACAGATGAATCTTGATTACAGTAAACTAAAAATACGGCAGTCATAAAGGAAGAGCTAGGGTATGTTTTCCCTTCCAGAGCTTCCAAGGATCAACAAACCCTTAGAGCCAAAAAGCACGATGGTTCCAGAGAATGGAGTAGAGAGGAACAGGAGCTGAATGTTTAATGATTATACATGGAAGATGAAAATTGCTCTAGATGGGTAGAATGAAGAGAGAACTGTACCCTAAACAATGGTTATGTAGCCACACAGGATGGGACACACCTATACTCCCTGATCTTGGGAAACTCAAGAAGGATTTCTAGCCATCCTAGATGCATGGAAAGATCTATCATAAAAACTAATGTGGAGGGGCTGGGAGTTTGGCATAGTTGTAGAGTGCTTGTATGAAGACGAAGTTTCAATTCCGCAGTACCACATACACAGAAAAAACCAGTAGTGCTGTGGCTCAAGTAGAAGATCACTAGGCTTGAGGAAAGCTGAAGGACAGTGCTCAGACCGAGTTCCAGCCAAAGGGCTTGTTTAAAAAAAAAACAGAAAGCTGAGCATGATGGGGTGGTGGCTCACTTCTATAATCCTAGCTACTCAGGAGGCTGAGATCTGAGGATTAAAGTTTAAAGCCATCCTGGAACAAAAAGACCTGAGACTCTTATCTCCAATTTACCTTTATGAAATGGGAAGTGCGGCTTGGCTCCAGGGTAAGGTGGTAGCCTGGAGCTGAAGATCTCAGGGATAGTGCCCAGGCTGAGTTCAAGATCTATGACCCACCAAAAAAACAAAAAACAAAAAACAAAGAATAATATGGAAAAATTTGGATTCTGTGAATTTTATCGGGCATATAAATGTCTTTTTTTGCTGTTGAAATAACAAATTGTTTGGAAACATTTTAAAAGTTTTTACCTAGAAATGTACACTACAAATGGAATTAATAACAAACACAAAATAGGCAAAAGATACAAATTACCACAATATGGGTATCCTGCTTCTGTATCTTTTCACTGACTCCTGTTCAAATGAGTAACATATTCTGAATCATTTCTCCCAGTCGATATATGCCACACATGTTAGCTTGTACTGAACTTCTTGGGAAATGAAAAGCAAATACTAAGCAAATGTGTGTTAGATTTTTTCAACAGTGATACTTCAAATATAAATCCCTATTCATTGCATTATTTAATATCAATGCCGGAATCTAACTTACACTGGCAGAATCTTCAATCTTTTGAGAATCTTCAAAAGGGTGTGTAAATATTTAGGATCGTTATGTCTTGCTGGAGGAAAGATACCTTTAGTAGTATGTAGTAACCTTCTTTGCCTTTTCTTACTAATTTTAGTTTGAAGTCTATTGTATCTGATATGAGGATGGCAACTCCAGCCTGTTTATGGGGGCAGTTAGCTTGATAGAGTTTATTCCAACCTCTCACTTTCAAATGATGATTGTTTTTGGGTAAGATGGAGTTTGGTCACGTTTTCATTTGTGGATTGTATGAATTCATCCATCTTTCTTTGAAAAACCTTTATTATGGCCTCCTTTATGGCTTCTTCTTTTTCACTTATCACCTTGTTTTTGCTTTCTTCTTCTTCAGCTATGGCTTCCTCCATTATCTCTTTCACATTTTCCATTAGTGGTGTTTATCAATTGCATTTGTGTAGCACTTGGAAGACTCTCCTCTAGGTGTGCCAGTGACTGTTCCATTGTCTGTTTACATTGGGTGGGGGATGTTGTTTCTTGATTTGACACTATTCTTGAGTTTCTTGTTCAGCCCATTTGAAAATGGGAGCAAGATTACTAATAAATACGATTATAGTTTTTCAGATATCACCAACCTAGACCTCTGTAGCGGCAGACACTAGATGTTCACAAGTTTTGATTGGTATTATCACTCTTTCTTTTTGTGCACTACAGACCTGTCTAATACAACCACTGATAAATGATTTATACCCAAAACAATAAGCCTCTCAATCCAATCTCTATTGTCTTTAAGTCCCTCTGAGCCTAGAGAATAATTAATCACCTACTTATACAATATTGCTCAACAGCCATCAAGTGTAGATCCGTGCAGTATAAGGGTTGAAAGACGAGCAGAGGTCCAGAGGTAGAAAAAATGAATGAGAGAGGTCAGGGGAGGTACAAGAGGATTAACGTAGGAGTGTAAGAATATTGTAGTAATGAAGAAAAGGTATAGCATAAGGATAACTGACCTAAGTTGGTAAGTAGGTAGCATATTTGAGTACAAAGTTTGGAAAGTATTAGAATAAAACTTATGTGTTGCTTCACGACTAGCTCTTAGCCCAACCAGTGGCCTCATAGGGGACCATGGGATGGATCTGTTTTTCTTGTCTACGTTGAGGGAAAGGGGTATTTCACAAGATGCAGAAGCGAAGATTTCAGAAGCCAATGCTGTGAGTGAATTAGCTCGTAAAAAAGCATTTTTATTTTCTTTTATCTTTCTGCCAGTCTTGGGGCTTGAATTCAGGGCCTGAGCACTGTCCTCGGGTTTTCTCAAGTCTAGCCCTCTGCCACTTGAGCCACAGTGCCACATCTAGATTTTCTATCTATGTGATACTGAGCAATCAAACCAAGATCTTCATGGATGCTAGGCAAGCACTCTACCACTATGCCAAACTCTCAACCCTGACATAGTAATTATAAAGTCATCATCATATCAAAATATCCTTTCTCCTACAAAGAATGAACACTTATCTATGTGTGTAATGCTTTTTTTTAAATTTCACTAATTCTTCTGTGTTTTTCCCTCTTGCATTTTTTACACATGACAGCAAAGCTAATCATCAGGAAAAAATTGATTAGGATACAGAAACCTAATAATATCCTAGTAGATTGACGTCAAAAATATGTGCAAGATGCCCTGTGTGTTTGACCTAGTGGTAGAGTCCTTGGCTACCACGCAAAAAGATTCAGGTTTAGTTCCTCATTACCACATACATAGAAAATGCTGCAAGTGGTGCTGTGGCTCGGTGGGACAGCTAAAGCCTAAAGAAAGCCCAAGAACAATGTTCACACTGTGAGGTCAAGTCCCAAGACTAGCAAAAACAAAAAAAATTCGACAAGGGGCAAAATGCAGGCAGAGAAGGCACTGTGAAGCAAATGTTTGTAAAAGATGAGGGCAATATTGACCCTTAAGTTTGGGTCTTACCTAAGAAAGGCTCCTTGAGCCTGAGACCAGAGCGGTAGTTGAGCCTAGTGGAATACATTGGGATTGGACAAATAAGATGTGCTGTTTATTACATCCACATGTATATTGTGAGATTGGAGGAGAGATTCAGCCTCCAGTATGTCTTTGGTGAGGTCTTCTGTGAGCAAGGATCTTTGGTCATTGGGCCCTGAAAGGTGACCCTGCCTCCCTCACAATGGAACAGAATATGGAGCCCTGGTAACCAAGCCACTGTAACTAACAACCAACTCAAGACAGCTCACTTGGCCTGTGGCTCAGGAGGAAGAAAGGTGTTGCTGTGCTGTTGCCAAAGGTCAGGAAACTCGAGTCTCAGTCATGGAAGTTGTGGATGTCTTACTCGAAGATGTACATGCTAGATCATTGCCAAGCCACAAATCCAGTATAACAGGCCTTTCTCTAAGAAGAAGGCCAGGAAAATCCAGGGCAACCAGATGAGGTAAATTTCTAAGGAGAAATGTATTTGACCCCATCATCCTCCCCACACACTACAACTTTCTTTTTTTTCATTTTTTTATTGTAATTAGTGAAAGGGTTACATGATATTTGCCAGGTAGAAGGTGCATTAATTCACATACATTGATACCCTTTCACATGTCTTGGTACCAATTTCCCTCCAACCCCACACCCCCCACCCATCTTGGTTTTCCCCCCTTCCCTATCAAATTTCAAATATCCAAATACAAATAAATTCAATATATCAATTAACAAAGTGAGATACTATACCAATATGGGATAACTAAGGGACAGCAAAGGAGATGAGAGACAACATAATATATTAAGGACAACAATCATTCATTATGTGGTTTTGTTTCAATATCCTGGAGGTCCTTTCAATTAGGTTCACATTATATGGCCTTATATATGGCCTTTTGCTCTATGGCAAATCTCTGCTAGTAGAGCCCAAGGTTTATACTGATTATGACGAATGAGGGAAATCACTGAGCCTAAGTTCCTTTGAGTCTGGCTTATTTCACTTAATATGATTTGTTCTATTCTTTCCATTTCCTAACAAATGGGGCGATGTCATTCTTTCTGACAGCAACAGATAATTCCATTGTGTACAAATACCACAACTTGTTGATCCAGTCTTCAACTGAGGGACACCGGGTTGGTTCCATATCTTTGCTATGGTGAATAGTGCTGCAGTGAACATTTTTGTGCTAGTGGGTTTAGTATGCCCTTGTTTCTGGATTGTTGGGTAAATGCCAAGTGGTGGAATTGCTGGGTCATAGGGGAGTTCTGTGTTTAGCATTTTAAGGCACTGCCACACTGCTTTCCATAGTGGTTGAACGAGTTTGCATTCCACCAACAGTGTAGTAGTGATCCCTCCTGGCCACATCCCCTCTAGCATCTGTTGTCATTCGTTTTCCTGCTCCTGGCCATTCTAAGTGTTGTGAGGTGTAATCTTACAGTTGTTTTGATTTGCATTTCTTTTATGACCAGAGATGTGGAGCATTTCTTCATGTGTCTATAGGCCATTTTTGTTTCTTCTTCAGAGAATACTTTGGCCCATTTTTTAATGGGATGGGTGTTACTTTGGAGGTTAGTTTTGGAGTGATTCAATTTTTTGAGTTGTTGATATATTTTAGATAGGAGGCCTTTTCCGTTGTTTGGTTGGTGAAGATCTTCTCCCACTCTGTAGGCTTCCTGATTAGTTTACTAGCTATATCCTTTGCCATACAAAAGGTCTGCACTTTAATGCAGTCCAACTTATCCAGCCTTTCTCTGATTTGTTGTGATTCTTGGTCCTTATTAAGAAAGTTTCAACCTGTGCCAAGGAGGCCTAGTGTATCTCCTATTCCTTCCTGTAAACTTTTCGGTGTGTCAGCTTTTACCTCCAGGTCTTTGATCCATTTGGAGTTAATTCTAGTGCAAGGTGACAAAGAAGGATCCAACTTTAATTTTCTGCAGGTGCTTAACAAGTTCTGCCAGCACAACTTGTTGAATATGCTATCTTTCTTCGATTCTATTTTTTGGCTCTCTTGTCAAAGATTAGGTGGCCATAGGTCTCTGGTTTAATATCTGGGTCCGCAGTTCTATTCCATTGGACCTCAGACCTGTTCTTGTGCCAATACCAAGCTGTTTTGAGAATTATAGCTCTGTAATAGAGTCTAAAGTTTGGAATTGAAATTCCTCCAGCGCTGTTCTTTCTGCTAAGAAGTGTTTTTGCTATACGGGGTCTTTTATTATTCCATATGAAATTTTGAATTGCCTCTTCTATTTCTTTAAAGAATGACATTGGGATGTTGATGGGTATTGCATTGAATTTGTAGATAGCCCTTGGCAAGATTGTCATTTTCACAATGTTGATTCTTCCAATCCAGGAGCATGGGAGGTTTTTCCATTTCCTTAGTTCTGCTTTAATTTCCTTTTTTAGGGTTTTAAAGTTTTCATCTAAACGGTCCTTTACATTCTTAGTTAAGCTAATTCCTAGGTACTTTATTTTGTTTGAGGCTATTGTGAAAGGAGTTTCTTTCCTGATTATTGCCTCGTTCCTCTCACTATTGGCGTAAAGGAAGGCAGTTGGTTTGTGAGGGTTGATTTTATGGCCTGCTACCCTTCCAAAGCTTTGAATCAGCTCAAGGAGCTTGGGAGTAGAGTCTATAGGATTCTTTAAATACAGAATCATGTCATCTGCAAAGAGGGATTGTTTTATTTCCTCTTTCTCTACTTGGATCCCCTTTATGCTTCCTTCTTGCCTTATTGCACTGCCTAGGAATTCTAGTACTATGTTCAAAAAGAGTGGAGAGAGTGGGCATCCTTGTCTCGTTCCTGATTTCAGAGGGAATGGCTTTGGATTTTCACCATTAACTATAATACTGGCAGTGGGTTTCTCATACACAGCCTTTATTATATTGAGAAATGTTCCATGGATTCCTAGTTTCTCCACATCTTTTAACATAAAGGGGTTTTGGATCTTGTCAAATGCCTTTTCCGCATCTATTGAGACAATCATGTGATTTTTGTCCTTGCTCCTGTTGATATGTTGAATTATATTAACTGATTTGTGTATGTTGAACCAGCTTTGCCTCCCTGTGATGAATCCAGTCTGATCATAGTGTATAATTTTTTTGATGAGTTGTTGTAGACAGTTGGCCAGTATTTTGTTGAAAAGTTTTGCATCGATGTTGATCAGGAAATGGGTCTATAGTTCTCTTTCTTTGATGAATCTGTCTGGTTTGGGGATGAGGGATATACTGGCTTCACAGAATGTGTTTGGTAATGAACCTTCATTTTCAATTTCGTTGAAGAGCTTGAGGAGTATTGGTGTGAGCTCTGCTTTGAAGACCTTATTGAATTCAGCTGTGTATCCATCTGGCCCTGGGCTCTTTTTAAGTGGAAGTTGTCTAATTTCCATTTCTATTTCAGAGCTTGAAATAGGCCTGTTGAGTTGGGTTAGCTTTTCTTGGTTTAGTGTGTGTATGTTAATATTGTCTAGGAATTCATGCATTTCTTCTAGATTCTCAAATTTGTTGGCGTAAACGTTTGAGAAGTATTCCCTCATGATATTCTGGATCTTGGTAATTTCTGTCGTGATATTACCATTTTCATCTGCGATTTTGTTTATTTCGATGTGCTCTCTTCTTTTTTGGGTAAGATTTGCTAAGGGCTTGTCAATTTTGTTAATTCTTTCAAAGAACCAACTCCTTGTATTGTGGATTCCTTCTATAGTTTTTTTTCTTCCAAATCATTTAATTCTGCTTTGATTTTAATAATTTGCTTTCTCCTAATGGGTTTAGGATTGGTTTGTTGCTCTTTTTCCAGGAGGTTAAGGTGAGACATTAACTAGCTGGTTTGCCATTTTTCCAACTTGCTGTGGTAGGCACAGCGGTATAAATTTTCCTCTGAGTACTGCCTTTGTTGTGTCCCTAAGGAGTTGATATTTGTGTGCTCCTTATTGTTAAATTTCATAAACAGTTGGATATCTGTCCTGATCTCTTCGATTACCCATTGTTTTTGATTCAACAATTTGTTGTTCAATCTCTATGAGTTACAGGGTTTTCGTTCCAATTTGATGCCTTTATGGTCCGAGAGTCTGCATGGAATAATTTCAGTGTTTCTGAATCTGTCCAGGTTTGTTTTATGGACTAAGATGTGGTCTATTTTGGATAATGTTCCATGTGCTGCTGAGAAAAACGTATATTGTGTTGTTACTGCGTGGAATATTCTGCAGATGTCTGTTAGATCTAGTTGGTCTATATAGTTGTTCAGTTCTAAGGTTTCTCTGTTGAGTTTTTGCCTTGTTGATCTGTCCATAGGTGAGAGTGGTGTGTTAAACTCACCAACAATCACTGATTTCGATCTATGTATGGTTTCAGTGTAAGTAAAGTTTGCTTGATGAAGTTTGGAGCTCCGGGATTGGGTGTGTAAATATTTAGGATCGTTATGTCTTCCTGGAGGAAAGATCCCTTTACTAGTATGTAGTAACCTTCTTTGTCTTTTCTTACTAATTTTAGTTTGAAGTCTATTGTATCTGATATGAGGATGGCAACTCCAGCCTGCTTATGGGGGCAGTTAGCTTGATAGAGTTTATTCCAACCTCTCACTTTCAAAAGATGATTGTTTTGGGGTAAGATGTGTCTCTGGAAGACAGCAGAACGATGGCTCTTGCTTTTTGATCCAACTAGACAGCCTATGCCGTTTAATTGGAGAGTTAAGTCCATTGATATTGAGAGTTAGGATTGAGAGATATTTATTAGTTCCTACCTTTTTTAAAAAGCTTTTAGTAGGGCCTGTGTCTTGACAGTTCTTGTGGTCCTTAGATGGTATGCTGTTTAGGTGCCATTTCTTTCCCTATATTGCATTTATTTTGGTTTTCTATGTATGGAGACTCGTTGAGAATTCTCTGTGGTGTTGGTTTTGTTTCGACATATTGTTACAGATTTTCCCTGGAATGGAATGTTTTTATTGTTCCCTCAGTTATGAATGAGAGCTTAGCTGGCTACAGTATTCTTGGTTGGTAGTTATTTGATTTAAGGGCATGACATATATGCTTCCAGTCACTTCGTGCTTGCATGGTCTCTGCTGAGAAATCTGGGGTTATTCTGATTGGTTTGCCTTCATAGATTACTGATCCCTTTTCCCTGGCTGTCTTTAGGATCTTTCCTTTCGTTTCTATTGATCCAGTTCCGATAGCAATGTGGCGCTGGGATGTTCTTTTCTGTTCAGGTCTGTTTGGTTTTCTAAAAGATTCTCGTATGTGGATGGGCCTGCCCTTCTGGATATTTGGGAAATTCTCTGGATGATTCCCTGAAGTATATTTCCAATACCATTGACCTCTTTCTCCACGCCCTCCTCAATACCAACTACCCTTAAATTAGGCTTCCTAATTGTATCTTGGACCTCCTGAAACGCTCTCTCATATTTCCTAGATTTAGGCTGACTCATTTTCTGTTCTTTCTCTATAATAACTAAATTATCTTCAGCCCCGGAAATTCTCTCATCTACATTGTCTAACCTGTTATCAAAGCTATCTACTTTATTTTTCATCGCCCTTGCTTCTAATTGCTCACTTTTGATGCCTTGCATCTCTTGTTTTAGATCATGTATGGATTTCTTTATCTCCTTGATTTCCTTTTGAGTGCTTAGCTCAGTAGCTTTATTTTCTTTGGACATTTGCGGGAGTTTGGTCCCGTTTCTTTGTGGATTCTATGAATTCATCCATCTCTCTTTGAACAGCCTTTATTATGGCCTCCTTTATGGCTTCTTCTTTTTCACTTATCACCTTGTTTATGCTTTCCTCTTGTTCAGCTATGGCTTCCTCCATTATCTCTTCCTTTATATTTTCACATTTTCCATTAATGATGTTTATCAATTGCATTTGTGTAGCACTTGGAAGACTCTCCTCTAGGTGTGCCAGTGACTGTTCCATTGTCTGTTTACATTGGGTGGGGGATGTTGTTTTTTGATTTGACATTTTCTTGAGTTTCTTGTTCTGCCCATTTGAAAATGGGAGCAAGATTACTACTAAATACAATTATAGTGTTTCAGATATCACCAACCTAGACCTCTGTAGCTGGCAGACACTAGATGTTCACAAGTTTTGATTGGTATTATCACTCTTTCTTTTTGTGCACTTACAGACCTGTCTAATACAACCACTGATAATCGATTTATACCCAAAACAATAGGCCTCTCAATCCAATTTCTATTGTCTTTAAGTCCCTCTGAGCCTAGAGAATAATTAACCACCTACATATACAATATTGCTCAACAGCCATCAAGTGTAGATCCGTGCAGTATAAGGGTTGAAAGACGAGCAGAAGTCCAGAGATAGAAGAAAATAATGAGAGAGGTCTGGGGAGGTACAAGAGGATTAACGTAGGAGTGTAAGAATATTGTAGTCATGAAGAAAAGGTATAGCATAAGGATAACTGACCTAAGTTGGTAAGTAGGTAGCATATTTGAGTACAAAGTTTGAAAAGTATTAGAATAAATCTTAATGTGTTGCTGCACGACTAGCTCTTAGCCCAACCAGTGGCCTCACAGTGGACCATGGGATGGATCTGTTTTTCTTGTCTACGTTGAGGGAAAGGGGTATTTCACAAGATGCAGAAGCGAAGATTTCAGAAGCCAATGCTGTGAGTGAATTAGCTCGTAAAAAGCATTTTTATTTTCTTTTATCTTTCTGCCAGTCTTGGGGCTTGAATTCAGGGCCTGAGCACTCTCCTCGGGTTTTCTCAAGTCTAGCCCTCTGCCACTTGAGCCACAGTGCCACATCTAGATTTTCTATCTATGTGATACTGAGCAATCAAACCCAGATCTTCATGGATGCTAGGCAAGCACTCTACCACCATGCCAAACTCTCAACCCTGACATAGAAATTATAAAGTCATCATCATCATATCAAAATATCCTTTCTCCTACAAAGAATGAACACTTATCTATGTGTGTAATGCTTTTTTTTAAATTTCACTAATTCTTCTGTGTTTTTCCCTCCTGCATTTTTTACGCATGACAGCAAAGCTAACCATCAGGAAAAAATTGATTAGGATACAGAAACCTAATAATATCCTAGTAGATTGACGTCAAAAATATGTGCAAGATGCCCTGTGTATTTGACCTAGTGGTAGAGTCCTTGGCTACCATGCAAAAAGACTCAGGTTTGATTCCTCATTACCACATACATAGAAAACGCTGCAAGTGGTGCTGTGGCTCGGTGGGACAGATAAAGCTTAAAGAAAGCCCAAGAACAATGTTCACACTCTGAGGTCAAGTCCCAAGACTAGCAAACACAAAAAAAATTCGACAAGGGGCAAAATGCAGGCAGAGAAGGCACTGTGAAGCAAATGTTCTGTAAAGGATGAGGGCAATATTGGCCCTTAAGTTTGGGTCTTACCAAGAAAGGCACCTTGAGCCTGAGACCAGACCGGTAGTTGGGCCTAGTGGAAGAAATTGGGATTAGACAAATAAGATGTGCTGTTTACTACATCCACATGTATACTGTGAGATTGGAGGAGAGATTCAGCCTCCAGTATGTCTTTGGTGAGGTCTTCTGTGAGCAAGGATCATTAGTCATTGGGCCCTGAAAGGTGACTCTGCCTCCCTCACAATGGAACAGTGTATGGAACGCTGGTAACCAAGCCACTGTAAGTTACAACCAGCTCAAGCCACCTCACTTGGTCTGTGGCTCAGGAGGAAGAAAGATGTTGCTGTGCTGTTGCCAAAGGTCAGGAAACCCGAGTCTCAGGCATGGAAGTTGTGGATGTCTTACTCGAAGATGTACATGCTAGATCTTTGCCAAGCCACAAATCCAGTATAACAGGCCTTTCTCTAAGAAGAAGGCCAGGAAAATCCAGGGCAACCAGATGAGGTAAATTTCTAAGGAGAAATGTATTTGACCCCATCATCCTCCCCACACACTACAACTTTCTTTTTTTTTCATTTTTTATTGTAATTACCAAAAGGGTTACATGATATTTGCAGGTGGAAGGTGCATTAATTCACATACATTGATACCCTTTCACATGTCTTGGTACCCATTTCCCTCCAACCCCACACCCCCCACCCATCTTGGTTTTCCCCCCTTCCCTGTCAAATTTCAAATATCCAAATACAAATAAATTCAGTATATCAGATAACAAAGTGAGATACTATCCCAATATGGGATAACCAAGGGACAGCAAAGGAGATGAGAGACAACATAGTACATTAAGGACAACAATCATTCATTATATGGCTTTTGTTTCAATATCCTGGAGGTCCTTTCAATTAGCTTCACATTATATGGCCTTATATATGGCCTTTTGCTCTATTGCAAATCTCTGCTAGTAGAGCTCAAGGTTTCTACTGATTATGACGAATGAGGGAAACCACTGAGCCTAAGTTCCTTTGAGTCTGGCTTACTTCACTTAATATGATTTGTTCTAAGTCTTTCCATTTCCTAACAAATGGGGTGATGTCATTCTTTCTGACAGCAGCATAGAATTCCATTGTGTACAAATACCACAACTTGTTGATCCACTCATCAACTGAGGGACATCTGGGTTGGTTCCATATCTTTGCTATGGTGAATAGCACTGCAATGAATATTGTTGTGCTAGTGGATTTAGTATGCCCTCGTTTCTGGATTGTTGGGTAAATGCCAAGTAGTGGAATTGCTGGGTCATAGGGGAGTTCTATGTTTAGCTTTCCATAGTGGTTGAATGAGTTTGCACTCCCACCAACAGTGTAGTAGTGATCCCTACTGGCCACATCCCCTCCAGCATCTGTTGTCATTCGTTTTCCCGATCCTGGCCATTCTAACTGGAGTGAGGTGGAATCTTAGAGTTGTTTTGATTTGCGTTTCTTTTATGACCAGAAATGTGGAGCATTTCTTCATGTGTCTATAGCCCATTTTTGTTTCTTCTTCAGAGAAGACTCTCTTTGGCCCATTTTTAATGGGATGGGTGTTACTTTGGAGGTTAGTTTTGGAGTGATTCAATTTTTTGAGTTGTTGATATATTTTAAATATGACTCCTTTGTCCGTTGTTTGGTTGGTGAAGATCTTCTCCCACTCTGTAGGCTTCCTGATTAGTGTACTAGCTATATCCGTTGCCATACAAAAGCTCTGCAGTTTAATGCATTCCCACTTATCCAGCCTGTCTGTGATTTGTTGTGATTCTTGGTCCTTATTAAGAAAGTTTCGACCTGTGCCAAGGAGGCCTAGTGTATCTCCTCTTCCTTCCTGTAAACTTTTCTGTGTGTCTGCTTTTACCTCCAGGTCTTTGATCCATTTGGAGTTAATTCTAGTGGAAGGTGACAAAGAAGGACCCAAATTTAGTTTTCTGCAGGTGCTTAACCAGTTCTGCCAGCACAACTTGTTGAAGAGGCTATCTTTCTTCCATTCTATTTTTTTGGCTCCCTTGTCAAAGATTAGGTGGCCATAGGTCTGTGGTTTAATATCTGGGTCCGCAGTTCTATTCCATTGGACCTCAGACCTGTTCTTGTGCCAATACCAAGCTGTTTTGAGAATTTTAGCTCTGTAATAGAGTCTAAAGTTTGGAATTGAAATTCCTCCAGCGCTGTTCTTTCTGCTAAGAAGTGTTTTTGCTATACGGGGTCTTTTATTATTCCATATGAAATTTTGAATTGCCTCTTCTATTTCTTTAAAGAATGACATTGGGATGTTGATGGGTATTGCATTGAATTTGTAGATAGCCCTTGTCAAGATTGTCATTGTCACAATGTTAATTCTTCCAATCCAGGAGCATGGGAGGTTTTTCCATTTCCTTAGTTCTTCTTTAATTTCCTTTTTTAGGGTTTTAAAGTTTTCATCTAAACGGTCCTTTACATTCTTAGTGAAGCTAATTCCTAGGTACTTTATTTTCTTTGAGGCTATTGTGAAAGGAGTTTCTTTCCTGATTATTGCCTCGTTCCTCTCACTGTTGGCGTAAAGGAAGGCAGTTGATTTGTGAGGGTTGATTTTATGGCCTGCTGCCCTTCGAAAGCTTTGAATCACATCAAGGAGGTTGGGAGTAGAGTCTATAGGATTCTTTAAATACAGAATCATGTCATCTGCAAAGAGGGATAGTTTTATTTCTTCTTTCCCTACTTGGATCCCATTTATGCTTGCTTCTCGCCTTATTGCACTGCCTAGGAATTCTAGCACTATGTTAAAAAGGAGTGGAGAGAGTGGGCATCCTGAATGCTACCCCTTAGCACTTTTATGCAAATCTTTGGCTTGTGGCATTTTAAGCACAAATCAACGTTCTGTTTTTTGGTGGTTAATAGAGGTAAATATCTTATGGAATTTATTGCATTGCTGATTTTGAACTGGAATCCTCTGGTCTCAGCTTATCTTGAGTAGCTAGGATTACAGTACTTTTACAACCTGTATGCTCATGCACATCGCTTCTGATCCAAACACTCATTGTTCAATTTAACTAACAAGATGTGAGGAAAGATGAGTGACTGTAATTTACTAGATGGGCTTCTAGTGAGTATATATTTCCACTTCCACTCTGAAGCCAGGGAAATGTTTCTGGTACATGTTTCAACTATCTCCCAAAGAGAAAATTATGTGTGAGTACGTTTGCTAGTATTTCATATAGGAGATGGACTTTGGTGTTTGGAACCTGTTGGGCAGAGTGTATCAGCTGGTCTGTGATAACAGAGATGATGTTTCAGACAGGAATATTTTCATCCCAGACAGACTTAATCCAGATGCTTGGATTTCAGGCCTTGAGTAGATAGAATTACAAGTGTGAGCAGCCACCACCACCTGGTTCATATTGGAAACCTTAATTGCTTCTCATTTGTTCCTTTCCTTTTTTGGAAGATTGAAGTGATTGGTCTCAGGAATTGCAAATATTTGTTTCATCAGCACGGAATGAATGAAGTTGATCTAAACCCAATAGTATTTTACTTCTGATAAATAGGGAATTTACCTATATCATTTTTCCTTGCCTTTGCTTTCCCAAAGCAAGCAACATGTTTCCTAAAAACAATACTTCATGAGAATATTATAATTAGAAGCTATCTTCTGCACACTTCAGAATAGTCCTTGCATTTATAAACTTATATTACAATATTAGGTAGAAGAATGGTGACTGTTAGTTTCATAACTATTTCATATGTTTTACTCTTTAAATCTCATTAACTCAAGAATGGATTAAATACATTTAGATAATAGTAGAACATAGCTGCTGCTGATTTGATGTGTGTGCAGATGATACACAGATTTATTAGGATTACTCAAAAGTTTTCTTCAAATTTTCAGTAGTCGACTGCTATGCTAACTGGAAGGTGATAGTAATGATGCTGAAATTCTATGAATCAGCTATGAAGCAGAATTTCAGGGGAGAGTATTTGCTAGGGACTTAATTTCTAAGACGCATATCAAGAATATTGAACTATAACACCAAATGATGGAGGACTCGGTGTCACATTTTGTTTGTTTTATGCAAGTCCTGGGACTTGAACCCAGGGCCTGGGAACTGTCCTTAAATGTTTTTTTTGCTTCAGGCTAGTGTTCTACCACTTGATCCACAGCTCCACTTCCAGATTTTTGGTAATGAACTGTAAATCAGAATATCATGCAATTTGTTTGGGCTGGATTCAAACCTGATTCTGTGTAGATAGGATTCCAAGTGTGAACGCACAGAGCCTGGCTAGTATCATTCATCATTCAAGTCATGGGACTGCAATTCTGCACCTGGGTCTTGTCACTGAGCTTTTCAGCTCAAGACTACTGCCCTATCCGTTGAGCCATAGGGTCACTTATGGGTTTCTGGTGTTTAATTGGAGATTAGAGTCACATGAATTTCAATGCCCAGGCTGACTTTGAACTGCTATCCTTGGATCCCAGCCTCTTGAGTAGCCAAAGCCTTTGCAAGCAAAAAAATGAAAACAAAAAAACTGTAAGATTCTTCTCTCCACTTATCCACCCAAAAACTAAGTGGAGTTGTGGCTAAAACTGGTACAGCATTAGCCTTGAGGAAAAAGAACTAAGAGACCTTGCGCAGGTCCAAAGTTCAAGCTCCCCACCAAGAAAGAAAAAAAGGAGTCCAGATACCTTATTTTCAAAAGTATATCTGGATATCTTAGTAGATTTTTCTGATCTTTCCTCATTCATCTCATGGAACCACATAATCTTGATCCTGATCTGACTAAGAGCCTGCATTGTGCTTAATAAATTCATTCCACATATTCCAGTAGAATCTGGACAGCTAACAGCCACTTACCAGTGCTTAATTCTACGTTTAGGCCAGTATGTCTTCATACCATCTACACAGTCAGCTATATCATCTTTCCAGAAGTAGCATTGAGTGTAGAACACTCAGAACTAAAATAATTGCATAAAGATGTAATAAAACTCCTTGATTCATTAAGAAAATTTCTGTACCACTTAGAGCAAGTACATTAGTGGTATTTACCTCTATCCTCTTTTTTTAAAAAAAATTATTAACATTGAATTTTACATCGTATTTCAAATGTCATGTTTAACCAACAAGTATTCAAGAAGGGAATCGGTATACAATCACTGGCACATAAATTTTAGAATATAGTAAAAATTAAGCTGAGTCTTTGTATGTCATAGATACAGATTAATCTATAATAAAACACAAGTCTATAGAGTGTATAGTCTATCCTAGATTTTTATGTCTATGTAGTTATGTTTATATCTCCAAAATTATGTCCAGAACTTTGGGTATCAACTATTCAATCATCGTTCTACTACTGTTAGAAACTAATATCCATATATTAAGGATACCATGTACCTTTTGTTCCTTGGTCTTGACTTATCTCACTCAACAGGATTCACTCTAATTTCATCCACTACCCCAAAAATGCCATTATTATTTTTTTATGTGCAGATCTTCTTTTTATGTATTTATTTTTATTGTAATTTATAGAAGGGTTACATTATATTCACCAGATGGAAGGTGCATTACTTCTCAAACTTTGATACCCCATGTAATGATATGGTCCCCATTTCCCTTCCCCTACCCCCACTCATGTTCATTTCCCCCCTTCCCTATCCAATTTCAAATAACCAATTAGGCACATATGAAATATATCAGAAAACAAGGTGAAATATTGTAAGAATATGATATAACCAAGGGGTAGCGAAAGAGATAAGAGATAACATAGTTCATTAAGGACAACAATCACTCATTATATGAGTTTTCTTTCTTTATCTTGGAGGTCCTTACATTTAGTGTCATACTATTTGTCACGATGTCTCTAGATTTTGTTCTATTGTAAATCTCTGGTAGCAGAGCCCAAGGTTTCTACTGAATTTGACAAATGAGGGAGACTCTTGGGCCTATGTTCCTTTGAGTTTGGCTTACTTCACTTAATATGATTTTTTTTTCCTTTTCATCCACTTCCCCGAGAATGCCATTATTTTATCTTGTCGGTTGGCTATGTATCATTCCATTGTGTGTGTGTGTGTGTGTGTGTGTGTGTGTGTGTGTGTGTGTGTGTGTGTATCACATTTTTTGTAGTAGGGCATCTGTTTGTTTCCATCATCCAGCCTCATTTCCTACAGATATTTTTATAGTCTCTTTTTTATTTTCAGGGTAATGTATAGAGGGGTTACGATTACATTTACAGGTAGTGGACTGCATTACTTCTCACACATTTATTCCACTCCACATGTTTTTGTCCCCAGTTCCCTCTCCCCTCCCCTTCCCAATCATCTTGTTTCCCCCCTTCCCTTTCCTATTTGACATAAACAAATAAACATATATACAATATGCCAGGGAAAAAATCAGATACAGTAACAATCTGACATTAACCAAAGGGCAAAATAAGAGATGAGAAATAACATAGTAGATTAAGGACAAAAATCACACAAGATTAAGAGCAACGATGACACAAGATATAGCTCTTGTTCCCATATCCTAGAGATCCTTACATTTAGTCTCATCCTATATAACCTTATATATCTAGGTTTTTGAGTTATTATAATCCTCTGCTAGGAGAGTCCTAGATGTGAACTAATTATTACAAATGAGGGAAACCATTGAGCTTATGTTTCTTTGGGTCTGGCTTGCTTCACTTAATATTAATTTTTCCAAGTCTTTCCATTTCCTTACATATGGGGCGATGTCATTCCTTCTGATGGCAGCATAGCATTCCATTGTGTATAAGTACCACATCTTCTTGATTCAGTCATCTACTGAGTGGCATCTGGGTTGGTTTCATATCTTTGCTATGGTAAATAGTGCTGCAATGAGCATCATTGTGCTAGTGGCTTTAGTATGTCCTTTTGTCTGGACAATTGGGTAGGTGCCAAGTAGTGGATTTGCTGGATCATAGGGGAGCTCTATGTTCAGTCTTTTGAAGAACCACCACACTGCTTTCCCTAGTGGTTGAATGAGTTTACACTCACACCAGCAGTGTACGTGTGATCCCCCCTGATCACTTCCAAACCAGTATCTCTTATTAGATTTTTTGATAATGGCCATTCTGACTGGAGTCAGGTGGAATCTCAAAGTTGTTTTGATTTTCATTTCCCTTATTGCTAGAGATATGGAGCATTTCTTCATGTGTCTAAATCCCATTTTAATTTTTTCTTCAGAAAATACTCTTTTAAGTCTTTAGCCCACCTTTTAATAGGATGGTTGTTTCTTTGAAGATTTGTTTGGGAGAGATTCATTTTTTTCAGCTATAGATATATTTTAGATAACTACATATATTTTTGTAGAAAAAAGAATGGAAGCCATCATGCTGGCTCACAACTTAATTTCAGCTACTTAGGAGGCTCAGGGCTTAGGATCACAGGTCAAAGCCAACCAGGGTCCTACAGTGTGTGAGATCAAACTCTGTGAACATACAATGACTGTAAGAGGAATCTCACTGCCTGAGTCGAAGCCCTAGGACTAGCAAAAAGAAAAAAAAAGAGCAATCTTACTTAGGTAACAAGGAATGTACCCTATATTTATACAGACTGAAAAATTCATTAAGAAATTAGAAAATATGTATAAAGTGCATATTTTCTTTTGTGTGTTGGCACTGGGTCTTCAACTGAGTGCTTCAGCTCTATCCCTGACCTTTTCTGCTCAAGGCTAGCACTCTACCAATGCAGCCCCAAATCAACTATCTTAAATTGAGATATAAGCGATGAATATTTCAGGGTGCTTCATGAAAAACATTTTTATAGATTGAAACTGTCAACACAGTCTTATTTTAGTATGAATGTTGAGATGGGAAGAGACAGAAAAAGTGAAATGTTTCCTGATCTCCATAGAGAAGAGAGTCAGCAGAACCACTGTGGTCTGCAGGCTTCTTTGTGAGTTTTGTTTGCTTGTTTGATTTTTGTCTATTTTGGGGCTTGAACTCTGGGCCTGGGCACTGTTCCTGAGCTCTTCAGCTCAAGGCTAGTGGTTTAATCTGTGAGCCACAGTGCCACTTCTGGTTTTTCTGGCAGTTAACTGGGTACTTTGGCTGGCTTTAAACTTTGATTCTCAGATCTTAGCCTCCTGAGTAGCTAAGATTATAGGTGTGAGGTAACATCACCAGGCTGCAGGTTCTGGATCAAGAACTTCAAGTTCTTACTTCAATTTTTTCTTCTCTTGCCTGATACTCTGCCATTTGAACGAAGCCCCAGTTCCTGGTCTTTGTTGGTTAATGAGAGATATTATGATTTTTGTTGGGAGCCAGAGTGGAATCAAACTGTACCTTGACTTGCATCAGACGATGGCTATATTGTCTTATTGCTTTCTGGCCCTATGCTATGTAAATGACCTGAGAATTATCATATGAATGTAACACCTGGAGGTTCCCTGGGAGAGGAGGAGGGAAGAAGGGGGAGTGGAAAATAAACGCAGCAGTCTCAGCAGTCTTTGCCTGGACTGCGGACATCCCGAACCCGGTGTGTCTGTCTCTCTTCTTTTTCTTCCTAGTCCTTGTCCCCTATTTCAGGAACCCCAATCTGCGAACCCTGGTTTGCTGCCGGTTGGCCCCGGCAGATTTTCTAATATTCAGAGCAATGATTATAAAACCCAGCATTTTACTTACTTGAATAAATTAAGAGATAGGACCTAGTGAGATGGAAAACAAAATTTTTTTTCAAGTTGCTATCCTGTTCTATGCATAAGTCTGGCTATTTTGTTTACACACAAATATGTATTTTACCACTTTCTACTCTATTTTTGCTTAGCTTAAAACCACCACTGCCATTTCATAGATTTTGTTGTTGTTGTTTGCGGTGCTTGAACTCTGTGCCTGGGCTGTTCCTCAGATCTTCAGTTCAATGCCAGTGCTCTACTACTATTGATTTGGCCAGTCCTGGGCTTGAACTCAGGGACTGAGCACTGTCCTTATATTTTCTCAAGGCTAGGGCTCTACCACTTCAGCCTCAGCACCACTTCCAGCATTTTTCTATGTATGTGGTATTGAGGAATTGAACCCAGTTCTTCGTGGATGCTAGGCAAGCACTCTACCACTAGGCCAAACTCTCAGCACAAAATTATTCATCATTACTATTAGCTATCTTCTTTTTTTATTATTGATTCGTCATGGTGCTTGGACTTTGGGCCTGGACACTGTCCCTGAGCTCTTCAGCTCAAGGCTAGCGCTCTTCCTCTACAGCTCCATTTTTGGTTTCTGGTAGTTAATTGGTGATGTAAGTGTCACAAACATATGTGTCCAGGCTGGCTTTGGGCTTTGAACCAAGATCCTCCAATCTCAGCCTCCACAGTAGCTAGAATTACACGCTTCAGCCAGCAGTGCCTGACTGTTTGATGTGTCTGTCTCTGTCTCTCTGTCTCTCTGTCTCTGTCTGTCTCTGTCTGTCTGCCTGTCTGTCTCTCTCTCTCTGTCTCTCTCTCTCTGTCTCTCTCTCTCTGTCTCTCTCTGTCTCTGTCTCTGTCTCTGTCTCTCTGTCTCTCTCTCTCTCTCTCTCTCTCTCTCTCTCTCTCTCTCTCTCTCTCTCTCTCTCTCTTTTGGTTGTAAGACTTTAAATGTGCACCTGGGTAGTGTCCCTGGGCTCTTCAGCTCAAGGCTACAACCTTAAACACCTTGAGCCTCAGTGTCACTTCTGGTTTTCTGGAGCTTAAGTGGAAGTAACAGTTTCATGGACTTTAGTGTCTGGCCTGGCTTTGAACTGTGATTCTCAGAACCCAACCTTCTGAGACCATTTCCAGCTTTTTTTTTTTTGGTGTAAGTGGTACAGAGTAATTGAACACAGGGTTTGTGCATACTAGGCAAGCAAACTACCACTAGTGTGCACTGCAGCCTTAGATAAGGGCTTTCTTTTTCTTTTTCTTTTTTTCACTCATGGGGCTTGAACTCTGGGCCTGGATGTTTACCTTAAGCTCTTCAGCTCAAGGCAAGAGCTCTACCACTTGAGGCACATTGTCATTTTGAATTTTCTGGATTATTTGGAAATAAGATTCTCACAGATTTTTATGCCTGGGCCGTCTTTGAACCTCGATCGTCCAGGGTAGCTAGGATTACCAGGGTGAGCCATCAGTCACGGGCATTAAATTATTATTTTTTGCATGTCCTATGGCTTCAATTCATGGCCAGAGCACTGTCCTAGGGCTTGCTCAAGGATAGCACTTTACTTCAGCCCTCCAACTCCCGGTCCAAATAGGCCACTCTTGAAGCTAGAATTACAGAGATCTGCCATAATACTGGCATGTCATTATCTAAGTATATAATTTTTCTTCTATTTTTGATGGCTTTTCCTTAGTGTACATATTTCCTACATATTTTATGGAAAACTTCCTTCCCACTGGGGCCATAAGTTAAGCCTAGTGGAAGAGTTCTTGCCGAGCATGAATGAAGACCCAAGTTCAATTCCTCAGCACAACATAGATAAAAAAAGATAAAAGTGGTGCTGTGGCACATGTGATAGAACTTGCGCCTTAAGAATAAACAAAAACAAAAACAAGGATCGTGTTCAGGTCCTGAGTCTAAGCCCAGGACTGGCAAAAAAAAATTCTGCCCAAAGTAGCATTAAAACTTGTTGTACTTTTCAAAAAATTTGTTGTCAAGGTGATATACAAAGAGATTGCTGTTACATAAGTAATGAGTACATTTCTTGTAAACACTGTTACCCCCTCCCCCCTTTTCTCTTTCCCTTCCCCCCAAGTCATAAATTTCATTTACAACAAATATATATGTATTTTCATTCCTGAAAAAAATAGTTTAAAATGTGTTCAAATAAATGATGTAGGTTGATATATTTATCAAAATGGATTACTTGAACTCTAAAATAAACATTCTAGGTAATTTTTCTCATAAAATTGTAGTAATGCTCTAAAACTAATAAAAAAGGAATTTTAGTTATTAATTTCTTATGTTTTACCTTTAACATTATTACACTAAGCATACTGTTTATGGTATTAATACAGACAGCATGAAATATGATTATGTAAAAAAATTAAATGATTCGAAATAGTAAGTTTGGGGGCCAGTAGTTTGGCTTGGTGGCACACACCCTGGACTGGCAAAAAAGAAGTAGGGTTAGGTAAAACAGATTTTTTTCCAAATGTGTGGAAAATGGTATGATTTCTTGTTTGGCTAGTCCTGGGGCTTGAACTGAGGGACCAGGAACTGTCCTTGGCCACATTTGTTCAAGGGTGGCACTGTGACACCTGAGCCACAGTGCCCCATCTGCTTTTTCTGTGTATGCAGTGCCGAGGAATTGAATCAAGGTCTTCTTGTATACTAGGCGAGCACTCTACAACTAGGCCACATTCAAAGCCAAAGTAGATGTTTGATGCTATTGTGGAGTTTTAATTTTCTTAAATATTTGTACAAAGCACAATGGATATATAAACAGACTTGAACTCACAGAACAGAGTCCCACATAATATTACAGTTACTCTGGCACTTCTCCCGATTGACAAAACACATTTCCAGGCATCTGCTCTGTCCTTAAGCTTTGGTAGCTGACTTGTCTTTCCATGGAGGCCTGGCCTGGATTCCTGGTGATTCCATGCATTTCATAGTTCCCTGTATATCCAGTAAGGTTGTCTTCTATGGGACCAGACCTGTCTGGTTTTTGGCCCACCCAGGACCTAGGTGTCTGAGGTCTCACATTCTAAGTGGAAAATAAAACACAGTATAATAAGGACTGAAGAACTGCACACCACAATATTAACAATGAGAGTTTAATAGTTAGCAAAGTAAATACAATGAATACTTGACAAGAATCATGAGAGCAAGATAAAGAGATGTCTTTTTAGGAAGGGGACAGGGAAGCTCTAAATCCAGACTGGCCTCCAAGTTGCCTTCAGACAGTAATTCTACTTCAGAGTCCTCAGAAGGGTCTCCTTCCTCATGAGAAACAGAATGTCCTTCCTGAGTTAAGAGGGGGATGGATTCTGGTTTGTCGAATGGAGATTGAGTCTCTTTTAGTGAGATGGATGGGTCTGGATATTCTGTGAGGATGGATTCATTTTCCTCCAATGAATCCAGTATTGAGAGTACACTTGCTGCTTCCCATGGGGACATTTTCCATGAGCCCAGCGTGTGCCCCTTCAGCTTGCACAATAAGTGGAGTGTTACTCTGACTCAGATGGACTGACTCTGGGTGGAGTGTGAAAGGAAACGTAAGGAAATCTGGCTGCTCTTTATCTTCCTCCATAGTATCTGCAGGTTCAACTGTGTCACACATGGGGTTCAGAGCAAAAGGTATATCCACAGGACTCTAAACCTGTTTGGTAATTTCTACAGAAGGCCCATGCTTTCTGGAGTGCAGTGATGATTCTCTGTCTCCATCAGTCACCAGCTCCATTGGTGGGTTTTTCATCCGGAGTTCAAGATAAGCTCTTCCACGATGCCCCAAACCTAAGAATGGAAATAGGAACAGAGTGGACAGAGTGGACTCTGCAAGTTGAAGTGTCACTCAACTTCCATGAGGATCTAATGGAGGAACCTGTAGAACTGGAGTTTGGACTGAACTCTGAGGAGGTGTAGGGTCTTTCTAATGAGTGCTTATTCCCGAGTCCTTTCAGAGGACAGACATTACCTGGCTGACACCACCCATAAAGGGATTTTGCCAAGCTCTGTAGAAGTAAGGGCCAACCAATATCTAGACCACATGGGCTTCCTACTCACAGGCTCTGAGGCACCCACACCAGGACTTCTACTTTTTCTTGGTCTTACTGGTCGCACATTCCTCCAGCTGGTCAAATAGTATGTGTCTAGAAGAGCAGGTCCAAAGCCGGCATGTGGAGCCTCATATAGAACTTGAGTTGTGTCAGGGTGTGGCAGTTCTTGAACTCACTGGGGTAGAAGTCCATTCACATCGTATAGATGGAACACATGATGCTGTGTGCACATTCGGTACAAGGAAAGTGAGAGCCTTCTCTCTCCATCCTGAGCCTTCTACCAAAGCCCCTTTCTTGCAGGACTCTAATGCTGTGGCTGTTCTGCAGAGATGTGCACTTATGTGCTGGGAGAGGGGTAAGAGACACTCAAGAACAGGATGACTGTTACACCCCACTTCCAGAAGCTTCTGAGAGAGGCCTCTATGCATCTGTCCAAAGTAAACGCACCTTAAATTAACTAAGTAAATGCTCTAAATAAATCAATAAGTGAATGCTCTAAATAAAGAACTAAATGCTCATTCCTCTAATCTTAGCCACCCAGCAGGCTGAGCTCTGAAGATCACAGTGGAAAGCCAGTCTAGTCAGTACAAGTCTAAAGGCACTTGTCTTCAATTAGGCAGCAAAAAGCCAGAACTTGACCTATGACTCAAATGGTACAGTGCTAATTTTTGAACACCAAAGGGATGATATTTAGACCTGGGTTCAGGTTCAAGTGGCAGCACTGTACCACACACCAAGATGTAAATGCTTTCAGGTTCTAACAGGCAAAGCTATCACAATCCCTCCCTGATGGCTCAAAAGTGATTCAGCCCCCAGCATTTCCTCTGACTCCAGTATTTCACAGGCCTCCGCCATTAGTACTGACACCTCATTTCTTACTGGGAAATGGGATTTCCTAGGTTGTCACCTAGGTGAGGGCTGCAGTTGGGAGCCACTTACTCATGCCTGAAATCCAACTTCTCAGTAAGCACACTGTTGAGACTCCAGTAGCTTGTGAGGGAAATGAAATGGCATGGTGTCCCAGTCATCATAAAGTAGTTGGTGCACTTGTATCATGCTTAGCTCCCCTGTGAACACCCCAGTGAATCAAACAGGCTCAGAGAGGAGCCAAGTATTCCAAGACTTGGCCAGGAGGGGTGAGCAAACCTGGGTTTGGAGGGGGAACAGTCACTTTTCAAGAGAATTTCCAGCAACTACTACATTGTCCTCCACTATTTGAAATTGTGCAGGAAGTTTTCCACATAAAAGAGATCACCTTTCTGGTAGGCAGGGATCAGCTTTGTCAGCAGCATCTCCAACAGGCCTTCCTCCAGGATCCATAGGTTACAAGGCTCATTCAGAGTCTGAGCTGACTTACCATCACACTATGTTGGCAAAACAGTGGGTATTTCAAACGTAGGAATGGGACCACACTTCACACTGAGGAATTGGAATAGAGTAGATTGGAAATGACACACTCTAATCTCAGTATAGTCACTTGAAAGCACACAAGAAGGTTGTAGTGTGTGGGCAGGATGATGGGTTCCAATAGGTTTCCTCTCAATATACTTCATCTGAGTTGCCCTGGAGTTTCCTGGCTTTCTTCCTAGAGAAATGCATGATATACTGGAACTTTGGCTTGGCACTGATCCAGCATCTACTTCTTCATGTGAGACATCCATATCTCTCATGCCTGAGATGCGAGCCTCCTGACCTTTGACAACAGCACAGCAACATCTTTCTGGTTCCTGAGCCACAGGCCAAGGGAGCTGGCTTGAGCTGGTTGTCACATACAGTGGCTTAGTTACCAGGGTTCCATATTCTATTCCATTGTGAGGGAGGTAGGGTCACCTTTCAAGGCCCAATGACCAAAGCTCCTTGCTCACAGAAGACCTCCCCAAAGACATACTGGAGGCTGAATCTCCGTTCTCACCTCACATATGGATGTAGTAAACAGCACACCTTTTTGTTCAAATCCCAAGTCACTAACTAGGCGTAAGTGCTAGCCTGGTCTCAGGCTCAAGGAGCCTTTCTTAGGTAAGATCCAAGCTTAACTGTCACTATTCCCCTTACCCTTCACAAGACATTTTGCTTCACAGTGCCTTCTCAGCTTGCATTTTGCCTCTTGCCCATTTTTTTGCTAGTCCTGGGACTTGACCTCAGAGCCTGACCTTTGTTCTTAGGCTTCCTTTAGGCTATAGCTGTCCCACCAAGCCACAGCACCACTTCCAGAGTTTTCTATGTATATGGTACTGCAGAATCAAACTGGAGTCTTTTTGTGTGGCAGCCAAGCACTCTACAAATAGATGAAACACCCAGGCCATCTTGCACATATTTTTCACTTCAATCTACTAGGACGTTGCTAGGTTTCTGTATCCTAAACTATTTTTCTTCCTGATGAATATCTGTGCTGTCATCTGTAAAAATGCAAGTGGGAAAATCACAGAAGCATTGGTGACATAAAAAAAATCTTACAGACATAGATAAGTGTTCATTCTTTGTAGGAGAAAGGATATTTTGATATAATGATGACTATTTATAAATACTTTATCTGGGTTTAGAGTTTGGCCCAGTGGTAGAGTGCTTGCGTAGCATCCATGAAGATCTAGGTTTGAGTCCTTAATATCACACAGATATAAAAATCCATATGGCAATGTGGCTCAAGTGGCAGAGGGCTAGACTTGGGAAAAGCCAAGAGCAGTGATCAGGCCCTGAGTTCAAGCCCCAGGAATGGCAGAAAAAACAAAAGAAAAGAAAAGAAAAGAAATGTGCTTTTTACAAGTTATTCACTCACAGCATTTGCCTCTGAATTCTTCGCTTCTGCATCTTGTGACTTATCCCTTTCCCTCAATGTAGACAAGGAAAACAGATTTTATTACTTGCTATCCTGTTGTCCAATCTTTGGATATTAATTCAAAATACAATATTGCCTGAGATATTGTGTGTGTGCATGTGTGTGTGTGTATCTGCCAAGGTGTGCATGCACACATATGTACAGGGTTTAGGGCTTACTCATAGGGCCTGTGTGATAACCTTCAGCATCTTTTCCTCAACGGTATTGGTCTTTCACTTCTAGCTTATAGCTAATTGGAGTTGAGAGATTCACTCAATTTCTTGCCCTGTGCATTGGAACCCAGTGCTGGGTTCTCATATTGTTAATTGTAGCTATAGAGAAGGCTGAGGTCTGGGGATCCTCGTTAGAATCTGATAGAAATGTTTATCTTCAGTTAAGCACGAATAAATAAGGCAAAAGTGGAACTGTGTCTCAGTTCCTCTTGTATCAGCCATGAGAAAATTAGTAATTGGCAGCACCTGGTCCCTGAGAGAAATCCTTAGCACTGGTTCAAAAAAAGAAAGAAAATAATGAAAAAAATTAAAACTTGCTGAGGAATCCATAAGGATAAACGTGCATGTGAATAATCTTGTCATTTCAGATTCCCTCAAGAGCTTATGACTCTCTATATTTTATCAAGTTTTTTTAAAGATATTTACATATTTTCTATCTTTCTTAAACAGAGATAGCCATCCACAAAACACAAACACAAACTCTCACACAGTATACCACCCACCCATAAGTGTCTGGATATATATATATGTATAGTCATATGTATTGATCTGTCTCTCTATACTAATATATAAATGCATAAACATATGTATTTAGACAAACAGGAAACATACATAGATAGGTCTCAGGCATTTCCAGATTTTGTGCAAGTCTTCTGAGTGCAACTTACCATTGTATTGTTTGTCAAGATAGAGTCCCTCTAACTTTTGGCCAGCTTCTTGTCCTTTGATACTTTTTTCTGCCGGTCCTGGGTTTTGAACGCTAGGCCTGGATGCTGTCACTGAGCTTGAGCTTCTTGCATTCAGTAGTTTATTGCAGATAAGAATCTCATGGAGTTTCTGTCCTGGGCTGGCTTTCAATTGTGATCCTCAGATCTCAAACTCCTGAGTAGCAAGGATGACAGTCTTGAGCTACCAGTACCTGGTTCCTTTGCCTCTTTTACCACTTTTTTTGGCCCCACCACAGCCATGGTATCTACCTTCCTATGTTCTCTCCACCTGCCCCAAGACATGGGTCTGACAGATGCTTTCCACCCACTTATTCATGTCCTCATCTGTATTGGCTGACAGCTAAGACATGCACTCACTTGTCTGGATGCCAAACACAAAGCCATGTGATTGTTTCTCAGTCTGGAACATCCTATCAGATTTATAGCACCACAGAAGGTAGGTTGATGCTCCACCAGGGCTTCTTCAATTGTTCTGATATTAATCCACAACACGTTGGTCATCACTTGTCCAGCTAATTCATGGACTAAACCAGCATTCCCTACAAACTTAGATCCCAATAACATGAGGACACTCAAGGGTGCATTAGGAGTGTGACCTGCAGGGGGATGTGAGCCTGTCTAACTTGGAGGGGATTTCTCCACCACAGGAAATGGAATACAAATTTAGAATCTGCTTTCATGAGGTGTCATTCTCTGGCAGATGTTCTTATCAAATGTGGCACTGCCTAATTCCAGCTGAAAACGTGGGCTGATGACCCTGCATAACAGAGAATGTATTCACCCAGGCCCAACACATAGGCTGGGACCCTGAACTTTCAGGTAGCATTTGGCTTTGAAAGTCATGAGATCTTAGTCTACAAATGATGAGCCCCCTCCCGTGAGGCATAGCAAACGGAGCCAAAGTGCAACCCAGTTAAGCACCAGATCAAGCTTCCCTTCTTCAGTAGGGTATGGTTTGAAAACTGTGCATAGCTTCTGTTTGAAGCCAGTCCAGAAAGGAAAGTTCATGAAACTCTCATGTCCAGTTAACGGCCAAGAAAAAGCCAAAGATAGAGGTGAAGCTCAAGAGATGTAGAGAGCCATTTGAAAAGAATAGTTACACCATGCAACATCCTCATTATCTGATCTTGAAAACATCTCCATGTGCATCCCAGCATGCAGCCGGCATCTGGGGGTGACAGTGACCCCTGCGCCCATTGGCAATCTGCACTGTCTCTGACATCTGTAATGTGAACCTCATTCCGTTGGGTTTGTGAAGCGGTGTCAACCCTGCAGAAGGAACCAACTGTGCCCTAACTCCCACTGACCCCTGGGGCCCCTAGCATTCCCCCATCTGCACCCCTCCTGTGGCTTCTGATCCTAGGGAGCCCTCCAGCCCTGTCCAACATTCACATGAAGTGCATATTTCTTCTCCTGGGGCAACTTCTCCACAGAGAGTACATGACATGCCCACTCTCCAGGCACGGGGAGATCCTGCCAAAGTAGCAAATCAGTGATAAAGACATAAAGTGATGAATAGAATTTTAGATCCTGATGGTAGACAGTCTGCAAAATCCAAGGGAGAATGGAATTGGAGGGGACCAGGGATCAGGTTGTGGGCATGGAGCTTCCCTGCCAAGGGGGTGAGGGAAGTCACAGGCTGGGGGATGCACAGGATGATCCATGGGCCCTGTGCAGCTACTGGGTCACCCCCTTCTGCATCTCAGCCTTTGGCTTTGAGCTCTGTGATCGTCAAGATGTGCACAGTCTGCACTCTGGCTGGCAGAAGAAAGGACTCTGGGAAGACAATTGTAGACCCTTAGTGAGTGTAGGAAGGGGTACGCTAGACACCCAGTCCAAGAGGAGCTAAAACTGGAGGTGAGGGGTGTGCAAGGAGTGGGTGTGAGGGTTGTGGGCAGTCAAAGTCACGGCAGAGGTGGCTCTGTCTGTGGGGTGAGTGCCTCCCTGCAGGCACAGCACTGGAGATATCAGAGATCCACATGAAAAGGAAAAGCTGGAAATGGCACTATGGTTCAAATGGTAGAGCATCAACCTTGAGCAAAAGAGCTCAGGGACAGTACCCAGGACCTGAGTTCAAGCCTCATGACTGTAAAAGAAAAAGAACCAGGACTATGAGAGGGAACCTGGTACTCTCTTGGTCTAAACAGACACAAGAAGAGGCCGGGATAGGCTGTGGAAACACACAGAGAACATCTTCCCCCAGCTCATCCTGTCCTGCATGCAGGGACAGCCATGTAACTAGGGCTACGGTGAGATATTCTTCACCCCTGTGCTGCCATCTGAATTGTAGGCCTCTGTCCTGGCATGGGGGGTCCTGATAGCTGAGCATGTGCCCTAACCCTAGATGGAGAGCAGCCACTGACTGTGGTAGCTAAGGAGAGATCTGTTCCATAGCTATCAGGCCACCCAGCATGGGAGCCATAACCACCCCTCACCCAGGTAGAGGCCAATGGTTCTCCAGGTGCTACTAACATTGCCCCACCCCTAGCTCTGGGTACACGTGACATTCCCTCCACAAGGAGCAGGACAAAGTGAGGGATCAGGAAGCTGCCTATGGGCTTCAGATGATGGCCAGGCTGGCACTACAGATGGCCTCACTCTGTCACCACCTTCCCCTGCCTCCATCTTTCCTCCATCATGCCTCTCTACCTCCCACCCATTAACCTTGGAAACCAATGAACTGGGCTCTCATCATTCCTCTCATCTCTTCACCCACCTTGCCATGCGTCCATCCCTCTGTCACTTCCACCCCACACACATCCCACCACCAGCCACCCTGTATCTTATGAGGATCCCAGAGGAAGCTCTTGGTGAAGGGCTTGTGACCACAAAACTGTTACTATCACCCGCTCTGGCCTGATCCACCACAGAATAAGAACAGCCAAGCAGGCACACACTGCAGCAGAGTTGCTCTGCTGCCACCCTGATTTCTTCATGGCCAGGACTTGGCTCTCCTCAGCCTCTCATCTCAGTAACCAGAACATTGTGCTTTCACAGAGACATGGCTTCCAGTCTCCATGTGCTGGGGCCAACCGGCAGCAAACCAGGGTTCGCAGATTGGGGTTCCTGAAATAGGGGACAAGGACTAGGAAGAAAAAGAAGAGAGACAGACACACTAGGTCCGGGATGTCCGCAGTCCAGGCAAAGACTGACTAGACTGCCGCGTTTATTTTCCCCTCCCCCTTCTTCCCTCCTCCTCTCCCAGGCAACCTCCAGGTGTTACATTCATATGGTAATTCTCAGGTCATTTACATAGAATAGGGCCAGAAAGCAATAAGACAATATAGCCATCGTCTGATGCAAGTCAAGTTACAGTTTGATTCCACTCTGGCTCCCAACATGTCCCCCATTTTTTATTTTAAAAGAAACACAAGTGCAATTTTTACTCTTTTCTATTCCCCTAATTTATCCTGTCACATTTTCCAAAAATGACTTTGCTCCCTTGGTCCAACGGGGATTTGATGGGCGGAGATTCAACTTCCGTGACTTCTTCAAGCTGACTCAGGGGCGCCGTCTCCACGCTTGACCAGGGACCTTAAGAAGCCTAGCCTGTTTTATCAAGGGGTTGCAAGGATTAGACACCAGGAACAACAATCTACTCCAAACTAGAAATCATACTTGACATTCAACAACTGCACAAACCATCCTTGGCCACAACAGCGCAGCCTACCTAGCACCCATTTACAAAGGCTTTTTCTTGATTGTCTGGGGAACTAAATTTCTGCAACCTTAACAATGCTTCAGTTGTCAGATCTAAACAGATTAATAGAGACACAAGCTTCAGATCCACAAACTTTTCCTGAATTTGTGGCTGGTGTCAAAAATAAAAAAAATTCGCTCAATTAGGACTTTAAACTACCCGCTATCACAGAAGATTGACAAGTTCCTGCCCAGTTATGAAAGGCACGGGCATTAGTAAGGCATGCTTACAAACTATTCTATGACCTCCCGGCTCTGATTAATTTGAATGGCCAAGCACAAGTGACTCTAAGATCTGAAACCAACTCTGCCATCCAAGCAGAGGCTTTCCTGTCCCGGTAGTGTCTCTCCACACAGGGATAAACATCCCATTGGCATTTCACTTTGTTGGTTGCTGGATTTGAACTCAGGGTCTGGGCGCTGTCTCTCAGCTCTCCAGCTCAAGGCTAGCGCCCTGCCACTGTGAGTCCCGAGCTTGGTGCTTGAGTGCTTCCCCCCAGCTTTTCAGCTCAGAGCTAGCACTCTGCCACTTCGAGCTCCAAAGCAACTCTGTCCCAGCATCCTGCTGGCAGATTAGACACCACAGTCTCACAGGGACTTTGCTTTGCCCGGGCAGGCTCAAAACTGTGGCTTTCATATCAATGAGTCTACAAAAGGCCACTTTACTCCAATTAGAAGCAACAAGGTGGTCAATACAGAAATAGTCTCTAAGCATGATCTTACCTGGAACTTGGTGAGGGCCAAACTTACATCTGAATGAGGATCTGCTGTCCTTCTCCATGGGCCTTCTGGAGATTGCTATAAAGTAACTTACAAGAGTAAGCTGAAATAGCAATTAAGCAACCATTTTGATAGTCCTAATTTTCCTTGTTTCTTTTTTTGAAACAAAGCTTTAGGACAACTTTACTTTTAAATTTTGTGCACAAATGGTTTCTAATTTTCTTTAAAACTTTTACACTTTTTAACTTAAACTCTTAACACTTTGATCTTTATTTGCATTTGAAAAACCTTTAAGGCTAAAGGAATTCCCTTTGCCTCCAGGCCCTCTAAGGCTCAAGGCACTCCTCTTGCCTTTTAGAAAAAAGGGCTCTTTTGCAGTTTAGATTACTGTCTAGAACTCCAACAACAGTTTAAACTCAAATAACAGTTTTTCCCTAATTCAAGAACTATAGACATCAGTGCACCAAAAGTCTAAGTCTGGACTTAGTTTCCTCTCCTTTTTTAAAATACACCCAAAAGCATGGAGATAAACCTTTAAACATTCCTTTAAAATACTAATCACATTATCCACATTTTACCATCAGATTTCTAGTGTCAGTTTGCAAGAAAGGACAGGCAAAATTTCTGACGTTAATGAACAATTTTACATTTAAATTTCTAATACATGTTTCCAAACTTTAACTTAAAGTAATAAATCCCAAATTCCCTAACACCTCTGTGCTGAACAGGATACAATGTTTACAATGTAAACAGCTGTATGTATTGCAATACCAGATTTTTTAAAATGCAGATTTCAGGATCTTTAGAAAAATACTTTTTACCAGTTTTTCTTTAAAACAATGCAATAATACTTTTAAGACATAGGAAACATTCAAGCATAATAATTTTCTTGAAGTTTAGACTTAGATTTACCCAATTGCCTTTGTTTCAAATGAGTTCAACCATTGTTTTATACAGCATGCTGACAATTTAACCTTGAACATGTTCACTCACTCATTCACACACATTCATACTCAAAGATCATAAAGTGCGCAAAATTAATATTGGCCGTTCGTTTTCCGGAAGTTTGTGTCAAGAGAGTTTTGCCAATTTTACTCTTACAGGTGAGAACCAGGTTCAAAACAAAACTTTTTGCAAGGCAACTTAGCTGGAATTTATTTTTCCAGGGCTTGTCACAACTGCAGACATGGGGGAGCGGCCATGCTAGGCCCAGAAATGTTCAAATAAATAACAAGGATGTGTGCTTGAGTACGCACAGAAAAACCATAAGGATCCATACTTAGAAATGGTACCAATTTTAAAGACAAAACTGGACAAGAAAAAATATGTAACACGAACAAGACAGAGAAACGGAGACTTTTAAATAATCAGACATTGACATATAACAAGAAAATTGGACTCAATCAGATACACTTAACACAAAAAACATGAGCTCAAATGAATGTTTTCACCAAACAGTTATTTTTAGATTTAGACATGTCTTGCTGGTGGGACTCTCAGGTATGCCTTGATATCGACAAGAAACTCAGAAAGGGAGGGGGGGTCAAGGCGTCCGTTGACCACCCAGGCCTCTGTTTTAGGCCCACAGTGCACCTTTTCAAACAAACAAACAAAAATAAAATAAAATAAAATAAAACAAAATAAAACGCAGACATACAAGGGGGTCGGCCGACTTCTACTTACCTCTGGAGGCCTTTCCTTTTCACCTGGGCATCTTTTACAAAAAAGGTTATTAAGAAGAGGGCTGGTAAAGACAAAATAATGTCACATATTAAGTTGTGTAGAGTCAATAAATATGTTAAAAGGTCCCTACATAATAGTAAAAGGAGGAGAAACACAGCTCATATGAATGTGTGGAACAAGTGGATCAGTAGCAGTCCCGATTGACATGCACAAATAACTCAGGTCCTTCCCACGTCGCAGGATGCTCCACTGGAGGGTTGGGGGTGTAGGCCCAGTGAGTCGCTGCTTGGATGGCCACTGTCACTCTCCACTATCCGAACGCAGCGTTCAGGCAGCCGGCGGGCGACATTTTCTCCTTGTGAAAAACCACATACATGCCCTCGACCCCAGGTTAGAACAGGATCGGGTCCATGCCAAGCACCAGTTAGGGGATCCTTCCATTTTACTAAGGCAAAAGGACGCTGCGCTCTTTTTTCCCAGAATCGCTGAGCAGCAGATAAATTATTTGTTTTTATTTGCGAGGGAATCCCCATCTCAGCAAAGCATCGAATGCAGTGAGAGATACAATGTTTAGTGGCTTCCCCAGCAAGGGGGGTGGCCAAGATAAAATTAGAATAAGTATCTACAGTAACATGAACATATTTTGATCGGCCAAATGATGGAACATGTGTGACATCCATCTGCCAAATGTGATTAGAAAGCAGTCCTCGTGGATTTATGCCTAAATGGGGGGCTGGTGAAAAAGGGACACAGTTGGAGCAAGTCTTAACTATTTGTCGTGCTGCTTCTCTAGATAATTTAAACTGTCGGCGCAAGGCTCGACTGTTTTGATGATGGATGGCATGTGACTGCTTAGCAAGTTCAACCTGAGTTAAGTAAACTCTGGTGGCGGGGTCAGTAACTGCATTGCCCTCACTTAAAGGGCCAGGAAGATTAGTGTGAGCTCGAACAAAGCCAAAAAAACAGGGGTGGTTGCGAGAACAAAGCAAAGTTTGTACTTGGCGAAATTGGGTCTGAATATTGGAGTTAGTAGTTCCAATAAAGGGAACAGTTTCTATGACTTGAAGAGCACGAATTACATATTGACTGTCTGAGTATAAGTTAAAGGGCTCGTCTTGTAACAGGACAAGTGCTTGTAAAACAGCCTCTAATTCCACCTCTTGGGCGGAGGAAAAACCCGTAACCCAAGATTGAGTTTTCACATTAATGGTCAAAGCAGCCTTTCCATTAGAGGATCCATCTGTAAATACCAAAGCAGCAGAAGATAAAGGCGAGGCCTGTACTATGGAAGGAAATAGAAACGTATGACACGCAGCAAATTGGAGAAGTTTGTTAGACGGGTAGTGATGTAAAATTTTCCCCGTATAATTGGCCCAAGCAATGGCCCAAGAATCGCAATGGGCGAATAGCCAATCTTGTTGTTGTAGATTATATGGGACACAGATAAAATGAGGTTCCTGACCTAAATATTTACGGGAATCCACTTGGCACATATGTATCAAATTAGCTACCAATTCGTAGTAGGGGGTCAGCATTTAGCCGGGTGTTGATGGTAGATAAAGCCTTAAAAGTGGGCCATCCTGCCACAATACAGCAGTTGGGGGGTGAGAAGTAGCTAAAATATAAACTCCCCATGGTTTAGAATAGTCACAATAGGTCACTTGTTGCTGGGAAATTGCCTTTTCTACAATTTGGATGGCCCTCCTGGCGTCAGGATTTAATTCGCGCAAGGATGTAGGGTTGGTATCTCCTTTTAAGAGATCAAAAAGGGGTTTTAACTCTCCTGTGGAGAGCTTTAGATAAGGCCGAAGCCAATTTATATCTCCTAAGAATTGCTGAAAATCATGAAGAGTTCTTAAGTGTGAAGTTTTTAATTGTATTTTTTGGCTTTTAAAATAGTGTGGGCCTAATATATGGCCTAGATATGTAAAAGGGGGGTGTTCCTGAACCTTTTCAGCTGCTATTATAAGGCCAAAGAGGCTCAGATCTTGCTTTAGTTGTCCAAAGGCTTGTCGTACGACGATAGGGTCAGAACAAGCCAACAAGATGTCATCCATATAATGAACAATATAAACAGAAGAAAATTTTTCACGAGTGGAAGAAATGGCTCTAGCTACAAAACTTTGACATAAAGTTGGGCTATTTGCCATGCCCTGTGGGAGCACAAGCCAGTGATATCGCTTCATGGGTTCTTTAAAATTAACAGAGGGGACACTGAAGGCAAAGCGCTTACAGTCTTGAGGCGCCAGGGGTATAGTATAGAAACAATCCTTCAAATCTATAATAATCTTATAAGTATCCTTTGGGATTGCCATGGGTGAAGGCAAGCCAGGCTGTAGGGCCCCCATCAGTTCCATTGTGGCATTTATTTTTCTCAAATCCTGTAACAGCCTCCAGTTACCTGACTTTTTCTTTATAACAAAAATTGGAGAATTCCATGGAGAGTTAGAAGGGGCCACATGCCCCAAGTCCAGCTGTTCCTGTACCAGCTGCTGTACTGCAATGATCTTTTCTAGTGAAAGAGGCCACTGTTCAACCCATACCGGTTGTTCAGAGAGCCAATTTATGGGATCAGCATGAGGGGGAGGGCAAACGACAGCTCCCGTCAAGGGATACCCCAATCCTTGTCTCGTAGGGTGAGACTGGGGTTGGAGTGGCTCTAGCTTCCCCTGTGCTGCTCGGCCTAGTCCCCTAAAGGGGAGGAGGCCTTGATCAAGTAACTGCTTAGTGACTGCAGCACTAGGACTAAACATATACACTCCCATTTTTTCCATGATATCACGACCCCATAAATTAATTGGCAGATGATCCAAGACAAATGGCTGAAAATGACCAGAGTGCCCTTCCTCATCTCTCCAGACAAGGATCGCACTGCTCTGCTGTGGGTCAGTTGCTTGCCCAACCCCCTGTAGGGAAGTCATAGAGGTTGTCAGGGGCCATTGGGCTGGCCAATGTTTTTTAGATATCACAGACACATCTGCTCCAGTGTCTAATATTCCTTTAAAGGGCTTTTCTTGTATAAATATAGTCATCTCAGGCCTCTCTTGTTTTATTCTTTGTACCCAATAGATATCAGAAGATCTAAATCCTCTCTGTCCACATGGGGAATTAGCAGTCTCCCCGGGAGGTAAAGGCACAAGTATTAATTGTGCTAATTTTTGACCGGCTGGGATCGATACCACGTGTTTCGGGGCAGAGGAAATAACGTTGATTTCTCCAGTAAAATCCTGGTCAATTTTGCCAGGTGTAATCTGTATCCCTTTAAGGGCTGAGCTACTTCGCCCTAACAGCAATCCAGCCACTCCCGGGGGAAGGGGGCCGAAGAACCCCGTGGGGAGAGCTTGTGTCCCCATCTCTGGGGTCAATACTGAGCAGGTGGAGGAACAGAGGTCCAATCCTGCACTTCCTGGGGTGGCACGGAGGAGGCCGGAGACTGATCTTGGGGGGTTGTTAGAAGATGCACTTGTGGCCGAGAAGAGGGAGGGACTGCCCCATGGTTTTGCGGGGCCAGGGGCTGGCCCCTCCTCCAGTTTCCCGAAAGCGGGCAGCCATTGCGATCTGTTCTTGACCTGCAATCTTTAGCCCAGTGCTTCCCTTTACCACAGCGTGGACATGTGCCAGGTGATTTTTCTCTCTTTTGCCTGGCCTGGCATGGGCATTGCGTAATCCAATGTCCTATTTGTCCACAAGAGAAGCAATGCCCTGGGGGTCTAGCAGCCCGAGAATGCCGCTGACCTCTATATTTTAGAGACTCAGTAACAGTCTTTTCTTGAGGAGCGGCGGCTAAAGTAAGGCCTTGTACATGGGAGGGTCCAATATCAGCACACAGTGAAATAAAGTCCGTGATTCCTCCCTTATTCCTATGGGGTCTGATAGCTGCCTGACAGGCGGCGTTGGCATTTTCATAGGCTATGTGTCTAACTATAATCTCCCTTGCATTCTCATCTTGTACTAGGCGGTCTGCAGTCTCCATTAATCGAGACAAAAATTCCTAATAAGGCTCATTTGGTCCCTGTTTAACTTCTACTAGATTTTTTGTACGATTGGAATTGCGTAACTTTTTCCAAGCCTCTCTCGCCGCAGCATTTATTTGTAAATAGGCCTCCTTTGCATAACCCAATTGATCTTTGGTGTTTTTATAGGTTCCCTCTCCTAACAACTGATCAACAGTGTAAGGCAGGTTCTTAGACCTATTTGTTTCAATTTTACCCCGACACTGTGCAGTGAACTCTGTCTCCCATAATAAGTACTCTCCTGCACTAAGGCATGCTCTGGCAAGCCGCTTCCAGTCCTTTGGGCATGCAATACCAGCACACGCGGCCTCCAATATTACTTGAGTAAAAGGGGCAGTTGGCCCATATTGGGAGCAGGCATTTTTTAAATCCTGTAATAGTTTAACAGGAACAGGTTGATGGTATACTTGTTCATCATGATCAACTAAACTAGGGAAGCATCGAGGCCCTGAAATACCTTCCCTCTCTCTAGCAGCCTGAGTCAGGTTTAATTGTGATGCACTGTACCTGGTTGTAGTGCCTGTTAAAAGGGACTTGTTGCTAGGGCCTTTAGGCTTGCCTAAGGTTGAGAAAGGGATTGAGGCCGTAAGGCTGCAGCCGGAGGCGGTGGGTGTGAGGGGTAAGGTTTAGAATCAGACACCATAGTGGCCTGAGGGTCATATTTCTTTCCTACTTCTGGGGGGGCTCTCTGCTCTGTCCCCATTTTCGATAGAAAATGTAGGATTTCTTCTAACTTCTTCTCCATCGTAGCCATTCGGCCCTCCATTGACTCATCATAACTTTCCTCCTTGATATTCAAACCTGAATTCTGATACTCAATATCTACTGGTTGTTGTTCCCTTTTCAAAATCTCACTTAGACTCTCTTGGGCTGCGGCATATGGCTCAGCCTCAGGTTCTTCAGAAGGGTCCTTTAACTCATAAAGTTCCCTTAATTCAAGGTTAAGTTCAGCATCTTCATGTAGAGGATCTATGTATTCACTTACTAAATTCCATACAGTAGTAGCCTCTACTGGGGTCTTTTCGGGGCCATATACATCATAATAACCTTGAATTCTTTTTCCTATCCGCTGCCAGGCTTTTTGGAATTCCTCCTCTATAGACCTCGGGCATGCCTCCTTGAGAAACTGTAGGAAGCTCTGAAGCACCCCCTCTTCCACCCACGTTCCGTGGGCTTCAAATAGGCCTGTTAAGATCGGTAGAAATAACCCATGGCTATTAGCTTGACCCATAATTTTTACTCCTGACTATACTCTCTCAATAGTCCTACGATGTGTTACTCACCACAGGGAGGGGTCCTTCACCTTCGTCCCAGATTTTCAGGGTCCCTGTTCGGGCGCCAGATGCCGGGGCCAACCGGCAGCAAACCAGGGTTCGCAGATTGGGGTTCCTGAAATAGGGGACAAGGACTAGGAAGAAAAAGAAGAGAGACAGACACACTAGGTCCGGGATGTCCGCAGTCCAGGCAAAGACTGACTAGACTGCCGCGTTTATTTTCCCCTCCCCCTTCTTCCCTCCTCCTCTCCCAGGCAACCTCCAGGTGTTACATTCATATGGTAATTCTCAGGTCATTTACATAGAATAGGGCCAGAAAGCAATAAGACAATATAGCCATCGTCTGATGCAAGTCAAGGTACAGTTTGATTCCACTCTGGCTCCCAACATCCATGGACACAATGATATCAAGGTGATGCCAACTTCCCCATCTCTATATACTTCTAACTATGGGATGGGAGCTGAGGTTCTCTTCTGTGACTCCATCCGCTAAGAGGCTCATGCAGATTTCTAGCCTTTGCTCATCATGGTGACTCTTTCGTTAACAAGTCACTGCTGGGCTTCCAGTTCACCACATATAGAACCCATACTCCAACACTATTCTTAGAAGGACTGATGACTTTTAAATATTCTCTAGTTTTAAATTTCTAGTTCCTTCTCTCTTTCATTTATATATTTCCCTTCCTCACATACTTCCCCTTTATAACCTTCCTTCTTTCATTCCTGGCCTTGAACTCAAGACCTGGAGCTTTTTCTTAGCTTTTCTTTGCTCAAGGTAGCACTCTAGCTCTTGAGCCACAGCTCTACTTCAATCTTTGTTCTTGCTCTAAACTGGGAGTAAGAGTCTCATGCATTTTTCCCTTTGCTGGGTTGGTTTTAAACCACAATACTAAGATCAGGATCCTGAATATGCCTCGGATTACAGGTATTATCTAATCAAAACAAATTCCTGATTTCTTTTTTAGACATAATTAGTTCTTTCAGGTGAGCCACCAGCCACTTATGCAAGAGCATTGCAGGATCCCAGCATTCATCTTGTCTCCAGTCTTATTGCATCCATCTCACAATGGCCATCTAAAACACCCTGCTGCATGCCTGAAGTCGCAAGGAATGTTCTCAACGCCATGAGAAGCCCCCTTAAGGTCTGCCTCAGATATGCCCAGCCCCCATCCCACTTCCACATGAGCATTTGTTTAGGAGAAATTTCCTGAGTACATCATCATCTTTTCCTCACCATTCAAATTTCATCTTTGGAGTCATTTCTCCCAAACAAAGAGGAACATGACCCATGGTTTGATAGCAGCTCCAGCTTCATAGTCCCAGCCACCAACACCCCCCCCATTACCCTGCCAGACACCTGAATTCAAGAACAATGTTTTCACTACCCCTGACTCTTATCAAATGTTTTAACTTATACAGTGAATTAAAATAATTTTACTAAATGGAATAAACACATGGCATCAAGCTTCAGAATCTTTGCACCTGAACTTTTAGTGAATAACAGACACACCAGCATTTCTGTAGCCAACAGAAATCTTAGCTTTGAGATTTCAGCATTCCTGGTATCCAAGTTTGGATGTGCTAACACTGCCCTTAATGGGGCACTTCAATCACACAATCCCACAACAATCAATGTCATTTGACATTCACTGGTAGGTGGTGCTAGGAAAAAGACTGATGTGCCAACTCCATGCTGGCTTGACCTATGCCATCTTCAAACCTGGAGCAAGTGGGGCTCCTCTCTCCATGACACCTTTTGTGTACTACCCCAGGAGGACCTTTACCTTGAGACAAAATTATGAAGACTATCTCTACCAGCAAAGATTCCAGTGAGATGTGCCTACATGGATAAAGCTAAAATCTCACTAAAGTGAGGTTGTTGGCAGTGCTGGAGCCTGAACTCAGGGCCTGGGCACTAAGCATTTGTACTCAAGACTAGCCCTTTACCACTTGAGCCCAAACTCCATTCCCAGCTGTTTTTATTTTTGGTAGTAAGAATCTATCAGACTTTCCTGTTCTAGGTGACTTGGAACTTCCATACTCAGATCTCAGCCTCCGGACCAGCCTGGATTAAAAGTGGGGATCAGCCATGCCCCACACCTGAGGACTTCTGCCAGCACATTTTTTCCCAAAAATTGGAAGAGGAAGATGAGGGAGGGTTGGGCTCATCCTGCCCTGCATATGAAGGAGAGCATCAGCGCCTGAACTTCATTCCCTGTTGTAGGCTGCTGGAGGAAAAGGAAGCAAATAGGCACAGGCTGGCAGCAGATGCCACAGAACAACTTGTGACCAAGACTCCCAGAGCAGACCTAAGAATCGATGACAGAGTTGGATCTACCCAGTAACAGAGGCAGTGGTGACACCTGAAACTGCGCGTTTGAGCCTTTGCTGCTAGTAAACAGGGCCACCTATGTCTCAATGAGAAAGGTGAGATTTGGGTGGAGAAGGAGAGATTAAACATTATGTATCATGCAAGAAATCAGACCATAAGAGGTTTTTTATTATTCCAAGTGAAATTTTGGATTTCCTCTTCTGTTTCTTTAAAGAATGACATTGGGATATTGATGAATATTGCACTGAATTTGTAGATAGTCCTTATCAAGATTGCCATTTTTACAATATTACTTCTTCCAAAGCAGGAGCATAGGTTTTTGCATTTCCTCAGTTCTGCGTTAATTTCCTTCTCCAGGGTTTATAGTTCCATCAAAAAGTGCTTTACATTCTAAGTTAATTCCTAGGTATTTTATTTTCTTTGATAGCAAAATGAGTTGCTATCCTGATTCTTGCCTCATTCCTCTCATTTGTTGGCATATAGGAAGGCAGTTGACATTGAGGGTTAATTTTATACCCTGCTACCTTACCAAAGTTTTATATCAGCTCAAGCAGCTTCGGAGTAGAGTCTATAGGGTTCTTTAAATACAGAATCATGTCATCTGGTAGGAGAGAAATTTTCAGTTCCTCTTTCTCTTTTTCTCCTCACTCCAGTTAGAATGGCCAAGATCCAGAAATCTAATAACGTATGCTGGAGGGGATGTGGCCAGGAGGGATCACTACTACACGGCTGATGGGATTGCAAACTCGTTCAACCACTATGGAAAGCACTATGGCAGTATCCCCAAAAGACTAAACATAGAGCTCCCCTGTGATCCAGCAATTTCACTACTTGCCAATCGTCCAGATAGGACATACTAAATTCACTAGAACAATAACATTTATCACGGCATTATTTACTATAGCAAAGGTATGGAAGAACCCAGATGCCCGTCAGTTGATGAGTAGATCAAATATGGCATTTTTACACAATGGAATTCTGTGCTTCTGTCAGAAAGAATGACAAAGACGAATTTGTAAGGAAATAGAAAGACTGTAAAGTTTAGAAATTAGTTTCTGTCTCCTTTTCCCTCGCCCTATCTATCTCTGTAAAATTTAGAAGTTCCTGTTTCTCTCTCTTTCTCTCTCTTTTCTCTCTCTCTCTCTCTCTCTCTCTCTCTCTCTCTCTCTCTCTCTCTCTCTCTCTCTCTCTCTCTCTCTCTCTCTCTCTCTCTCTCTCTCTCTCTCTCTCTCTCTCTCTCTCTCTCTCCAATCCTTAGTCTTGAACTCAGGGCCTGAGCTTCTTTTCCTCAAGGTTAGTCCTCTACCATTTGAACCACAGTGCTGCTTCTGGCTTGCTCTATTGAGGAATCTAACCCAGGCCTCCATCCTTGATAGGTTAGCATTCTACCACTAAGACACACAGTCAGCTTTTAGAGGTTTCTGACAAAGGTTTTCCTATATGCTAGTATTTCTTCTGTGAGTGCTCTTAATGCTTGCTGAAGGTTGACTTTGTTTAGAAGACTTACCCTAATGCTCCCATACACAGAGATTCTATATATAGCTAAATGTTTTTCATTACTCACAATTTGTCTATTGTCTATGTTCTGAAATGTAGTGAAGACTGACTTCTGATTAAAAGTCATTGCACATTTGTTCTATTCATTAGTTTTCTTTTCTTCTATCGAATCAGGTTTGTGATGAACACAGAAGTATGCCTTCCAGGTCAAACACTTTCCATATTTGTAATATTCATAAGGTTTTTCTCTCCTATGTGCATTTTATACTTAGTCATGCGTTCATGATGGATTTTTCATATTCTTATATTCATACGATTTTTATCCTGTGTCTGTGTGGTATCATGCAAACACAACTATGAGTTCTTCAAAAAAATTTCCCTTTCATTTTATTCATGGGTTTCTATCCTGTGGGTGTTTAGTGATAAATCTTGACTTGTGCCTTCTGGGGAAAAGACTGAACATTTGCTACATTCATTAAGGGTTTTATCTTGTGTTGGTTCTGTGACACAAGCTGAGTTTTCTTCCATAGACTAAAAAGTCTTTCCTATTTATTACATTGCTAAGGCTTCTCATATGTGTGAACTCTCTTACGCTTCCTGAAGGGTGAATACTGTACGAAAGACTTTCAACTTTGGTTATATTCCTAAGGTTTCTAATATGTGTGAATTCTGTTATGCCCCCTGTAATGTGACTTCCATTTGAAGGTCTTACCACATTTGATGCACTCGTACAGTTTCTCTCCTGTGTGTGTTCTCTGATGCAATTTGAGGGAAGACTTCCATTTGAAAGACATTCCACATCGGTTACATTCATAAGGTTTTTCTCCTGTTTGAATTGTCTTATGCATGTTGAGGTTTGGCTTCTGTGTGAAGGACTTTCCACATATGTTACACTCATAAGGTGTTTCTCCTGAGTATATTCTCTGATGAACATGGAGTTTTACCTTCCATTTGAAAGACTTTCTGCATTCACTACATGCATAAGTTTTCTCTCCTGTGTGTGTTCTATTATGCCCATCAAGATATGACTTCCACTTGAAGGTGTTTCCGCATTTGTTGCACACATAAGGTTTCTCTCCTGTGTGTGTTCTTTGATGCAATTTGAGGGAAGATTTCTGTCTGAAAGACTTTACACATTGGTTACATTCATAAGGTTTCACTCCTGTGTGTATTCTCTGATGAACACGAAGCTTTCCCTTCCCTTGGAAAGACTTTCCACATTCATTACACTTATAAGATTTCTCTCCTGTGTGTGTTATTTGATGAACTCGAAGGTGTATCTTCTGGGTGAAAGACTTTTCACATTTGTTACATTCATAAGGTTTCTGTTCTGTGTGTCTTCTCTGGTGCAAAGTGAGGTATGATTTCAGTCTAAAAGTCTTCCCACATTTATCCCATTCATAAGATTTCTCTTCTGTGTGAGATCTCTCATGTGTGCTGATAGCTGAATTCTGGGCAGAAATTTTATTACGTTCCTCATATTCATAAGGTTTGTCTTCTCTTGGAGATCGAGGTTGGAGCGTCAGGTCTGACTTCTCAGAAATTAATTTTCACACTTGATATACGCATAACATATCTCAGGATATTTGCTCTGAGGTATTGTAAGGCGTATTTCATTACTGAAAGATTTCTCACATTCACTACATATATGAGGAGTCTCTCCTGTGTACATTTTCGGATGTGTAGTGATGGTCGGTGTTAAGTACAATATTTTTCATCACACAGTACATTTAGCAGTTTTCCTCCCTCCCTGAAAAATTTTTGGGGAGGGAGAACAGAATTATGATACTGCAGATCTTTTGGACTGTCACAATCATGAATAAAATGCTCTGAATATCCGATGGATTTTTTAAGAACAGGAGACATACGAGATCTTTATGCAGCATATATCTTATCAGGCTTAGGAGACAGAAGCATGTTCTGACACTTAATGAACTCCTCAGTCCTCACCCCTAAGTTGTTACCGTTATTACTAATCAGCTCTGGATTATGTGTAGAGCCCAAATTTAAAGTTGTTGCTAATCTCACGTTTTCCTCCACTTCGATACTACTTGCAACTGCTACTTCACAAAGACATTCATGTGGACTTTCCTGGCAGGTCTTGAACACATTTTCCATTACCTGGACATCTAAAATGAGTCATAGAAAAAAAAACACAAACATACATGAGATACAAATATTCCTTACTGTAAAGGTAATGACTTTACTTTCCCATCCTAAGTGTTAGATATTTTAAAATATAAAAGTGGAAATTGATTTGTGAGAAATATATGCTTTTCTCCCTAACATATTAAGAAAATTATATTTTACAATGTCCAATAATGTTTTTCTGTGTTTTAGTTCTCTTTTTATATCACAGGAAATATTTATTGAAATACCCATCTATGTATTGCTACAGTTTTAAGCTGAGTACTACCTATAGTATACCTGCAGCTGTTTTTTTTCAAATACTGTTTTGTTTATACATTGAGGAATAGCTGCCTTTCTTTTATTTTTGAGAAATAATCTAAATATTGTGCTGTTGTGCATCTTTTTAAAACTTTCTTTTCTTTTCTTTTCTTTTTTTTTTGTAGTTCATAGGCCTCGGCCCTGTCCCTAAACACTTCCGCAGAAGAATATAACCTCTATACTTGAGCTACAGCCCCACTTCCTGTTTTCTAGAGTTAACTACAGATAAGATTCTCAGGTCCTGAGTAGCAGATAGGATTACCTTACCGAGTTTCAATGCTGTTTGCTTATTAACCATAAAGTGAGGAACACGAATTTTTCTAGATTCAGCGGCCACAAGTTTGGTTTATATGTCTGTTTGCCTTTGATCCAAGCAAGAACGATTCTTGAGAGTAAGGACTTACACCTAAATCCCTTTCTGGTGGAAAGGTCTGGTTCTGAATACCAGTCTCTTCCTACCAGCAAAAAGATATTATCCTTATCAGAGAATAATGCCCTGACTTATTCCTTGTTTGCTCAATCATTTATAGTCTTAGTTTTAAAGAAATGAAATATCATTCTTTCTTTCTCTCTTTCTTTCTCTCTTTCTTTCTTTCTCTCTTTCTTTCTTTCTTTCTTTCTTCCTTCCTTTCCTTCCTTCCCTCTTTCTTCCCTCTTTCTTTCTTTCTTTCTTTCTTTCTTTCTTTCTTTCTTTCTTTCGTTCGTTCTTTCTTTCTTGTTTTGCAGTCATGGGACTTGAATTCTAGACCTGGCTGTTCTTCCTGAGCTCTTCAGCTCAAGCCTACTGCCCTATATCTTTAGACTCAACCCCACTTCTCATGTTCTATTGGTTCATTGGACAGAAGAGTCTAAGGTGTTTTTGTGATAGGTCAGTCTTTGTACCTTGATCCTCAAATCTCAGTCTCCTAAGTAGCTAGGATTACAGGCATGAGCCACGGGCTCATGGCTTTCTCACTTTATTTTGTTTCACACTGATTTCTACAGAGAAATCTAACTTTAACTCTACTGCCACATAGAATTCATTATATCACCCTATGATTCTTGGTGCCGGGGTTTGGGCTAGCATGCACAAAGACCTGGTTCAGTTCCTTGGTACTACATACAAAGAAAAAGCCAGAAGTGGTGCTATGACTCAAGAAGTAGAGAGTTAGCCTTGAGAAAACCCAAGGACCATGCTCAGGCCCTGAGACCAAGCATAGGATTGGGAAAAGAAAATGATTCTTGATTCATTCACAAAGAATTCCATAGGTTCCACACAGGATTTAGGGTAACTACGAATATTATTGCTCAGTACATCACAACATGAACTTACCAATGGGGCTCAGGCTCCAACATCAATATGAAGATGCATTCACTCACCTGTGATATTCTTGTCAGAGGAATTTCCTATCCAGAGTTCTGCACAGTGCTCTAGCTTGTCAATTAATACAGGTTTGGGAACACAGGGCCCTGTAAATTAGAAACAGTAGAGAATTATTGCTTATGCTGTGTCATCATTGCTTTAAGTTCGCAGACATCCTACTCACAAGTTATCTATTAAATCTTTTTTCTCATTTCTCACTGGCTCCATGGTTGACTTTTCCCCAGCTCTGGATTCATTTTGTATGGCATAAACTTAGCTGTCTTGCTCAAGGCTAGAAAAATACCAGTTTGAGTCCCAGCTCCACTTACATACATAGGTCTTCATGCATGCTAGGCAAGCACTCAACCACAAAGTCAAACTCTTGACACTCCACTAACATTTTGAGGGGTTACTTGGAGTTATAGAGTTTCATGGCAATTTTTATGCCATTGCTGGCTTCAAATTAGAATTCTTAGATTTCTTCCTCCTGAATATTTTAAGATTACAGGCATGAAACATTGTACCTAGTGCCAGGTTTCCATTATAAACTCACTGTTTAGTGATTTGTAGATCCTATTTCCAATAATGATATATATTCTATTCTGGATTGTTTATCCACTTAAAATTACGGTGTAAGTTTGGAATGTCGTCTCCATTAGAGGAAACATAATTTAGAACTGTTGTCAAAGTATCCTGAAGGTATCCTGAAGAATGAGTACAAAATTACCTTAGGTTTTCTTTAGAAAGTAATGATACTTCTCAGGGGCCTGGAATCTTTCATTTAAATAGTATTGAAAGATTGATAAACATTCACATATCTGCAAGTAATAATATTGTGAAGTACACCCAGAATGTTAATATTCTATATCTGGCATAATAGTCACTTGGGGAAGAAACTTTTTTTTCTTTTTTTTTGGCGGGGGGATTTGTAAGGCTTGAACTCTGGACCTGGGCACTGTTCCTGAGCTCTTAAACTCAAGGCTATCACCCTACCTATGAAGCCACAGTGCCATTTCCCATATTCTAGTGGTTAACTGTAGATGAGGGTCTCATAGACTTTCTAATGCCCAGGCTGGCTTTGAACCAAATCTTTAGATATCAGCCTGATATCTGAGTAGCTAGGATTACAGGTAGAAGTCACTGCACCTGGCAAGAAATTTATTTCTTGCTGTTTAATACTACAAATTTACTGTATGTTTTACTTTTTCAAAAAGAATGAGGATGACCTTTGTTCTGTATATAATGGGAAGAGGGATAGGGAGCTGTGAGCAGAAGAACTGAGGGGCAATACTCAGGGTAGGACAATAGCCTTAAACTAAAGAGCTCACGGCCCAAGGTCCAAGCCCCATGACTTTCCCCACTACCCCACAAAAAAGGGGAAAAAATTGGAGATTGGAGAGGATTTTCTAAAAAGAATATATAGAAATAGTAGTTCAAAATGTAGAAAGAAGTTCAATATTAACAGTCATGAGAAAAATTAAAATTACAATGAAATCATTACTTTAAATATGTTAATATAAATATAGTTTTAAACAAAACGATCCACATACACAGACACAAACACACACACACACACATGCAAAAAAACAACTTTCAAAGTCTAACTATTACTGGGAAGGTAGTGAGAAGAAATAGAACTTTGGAATAGTTCTGCAAGGAATATAAAACAATCAAAAATTGCGTGGAGAGTGCTAAACAAGTACTCAATATAGAATTACAATGAAATATGGTCCAACACTTCTATTTCTAGATTTGTACCTAACGGAAGAGAAAGCAGAGACTAGAACAAATATGTGGAGAATCCATTCACAACTATTAATAATAATCAAAAGACAGAAACATGCAAAACAATGCATTGAAATGGAAGAACATTTTACTATATTTTACAGATGAATCTTGATTACAGTAAACTAAAAATACAGCAGTCATAAAGGAAGAGCTAGGGTATGTTTTCCCTTCCAGAGCTTCCAAGGATCAACAAACCCTTACAGCCAAAAAGCACGATGGTTCCAGAGAATGGAGTAGAGAGGAACAGGAGCTGAATGTTTAATGATTATACATGGAAGATGAAAATTGCTCTAGATGGGAAGAATGAAGAGAGAACTGTACCCTAAACAATGGTTATGTAGCCACACAGGATGGGACACACCTATACTCCCTGATCTTGGGAAACTCAAGAAGGATTTCTAGCCATCCTAGATGCATGGAAAGATCTATCATAAAAACTAATGTGGAGGGGCTGGGAGTTTGGCATAGTTGTACAGTGCTTGTATGAAGACGAAGGTTCAATTCCGCAGTACCACATACACAGAAAAAACCAGTAGTGCTGTGGCTCAAGTAGAAGATCACTAGGCTTGAGGAAAGCTGAAGGACAGTGCTCAGACCGAGTTCCAGCCAAAGGGTTTGTTTAAAAAAAAACAGAAAGCTGAGCATGATGGGTTGGTGGCTCACTTCTATAATCCTAGCTACTCAGGAGGCTGAGATCTGAGGATCAAGGTTTAAAGCCATCCTGGCACAAAAAGACCTGAGACTCTTATCTGCAATTTACCTTTAGAAAAGGGGAAGTGGGGCTTGGCTCCAGGGTAAGGTGGTAGCCTGGAGCTGAAGAGCTCAGGGATAGTGCCCAGGCTGAGTTCAAGATCTACGACCCAGCAAAAAAAATAATATGGAAAAATTTGGATTCTGTGAATTTTATCAGGCATACAAATGTCTTTTTTTGCTGTTGAAATAACAAATTGTTTGGAAACATTTTAAAAGATTTTACCTAGAAATGTACACTACAAATGGAATTAATAACAAACACAAAATATGCAAAAGATACAAATTATCACAATATGGGTATCCTGCTTCTGTATCTTTTCACTGACTCCTGTTCAAATGAGTCACATATTCTGAATCATTTCTCCCAGTCGATATATGCCACACATGTTAGCTTGTACTGAACTTCTTGGGAAATCAAAAGCAAATACTAAGCCAATGTGTGTTAGATTTTTTCAACAGTGATATTTCAAATATAAATCCCTGTTCGTTGCATTATTTAATATCAATGCCGGCATCTAACTTACATTGGCAGAATCTTCAATTTTTTGAGAATCTTCGAAAGGGTGTGTAAATATTTAGGATCGTTATGTCTTCCTGGAGGAAAGATCCCTTTCGTAGTATGTAGTCACCTTCTTTGTCTTTTCTTACTAATTTTAGTTTGAAGTCTATTGTATCTGATATGAGGATGGATGGCAACTCCAGCCTGTTTATGGGGACAGTTAGCTTGATAGAGTTTATTCCAACCTCTGACTTTCAAAAGATGATTGTTTTTGGGTAGGATGTGTCTCTTGAAGACAGCAGAACGATGGCTCCTGGTTTTTGATCCAACTAGACAGCCTATGCCATTTAATTGGAGAGTTACGTCCATTGATATTGAGAGTTAGGATTGAGAGATATTTATTATTTCCTACCATGTTTAAAAGCTTTTAGTAGGGCCTGTGTCTTGACAGTTCTTGTGGTCCTTAGATGGTATGCTGTTTAGGTGCCATTTCTTTCCCTATATTGCATTTATTTTGGTTTTCTATGTATAGAGCATCTTTGAGAATTCTCTGTAGTGTTGGTTTTGTTTCGACATATTGTTGCAGCTTTTCCCTGGAATGGAATGTTTTTATTGTTCCCTCAGTTATGAATGAGAGCTTAGCTGGCTACAGTATTCTTGGTTTGATTTAAGGGCATGACATATATGCTTCGAGTCACTTCGTGCTTGCATGGTCTCTGCTGAGAAATCTGGGGTTATTCTGATTGGTTTGCCTTTATAGGTTACTGATCCCTTTTCCCTGGCTGCCTTTAGGATCTTTTCTTTCGTTTCTATTGATCCAGTTCGGATCACAATGTGGCGGTGGGATGTTCTTTTCTGGTCAGGTCTGTTTGGGGTTCTAAAAGCTTCTCATATCTCGATGGGCCTGCCCTTCTGGATATTTGGCAAATTCTCTGAAATGAATCCCTGAAGTATATTTCCAATACCATTGACCTCTTTCTCCACGCCCTCCTCAATACCAACTAGCCTTAAATTAGGCTTCCTAATTGTATCTTGGACCTCCTGAAACGCTCTCTCATATTTCCTCGATTTGGATTGACTCATTTTCTGTTCTTTCTCTATAATAACTAAATTATCTTCAGCCCCGGAAATTCTCTCCTCTGCATTGTCTAACCTGCTATCAAAGCTATCTACTTTATTTTTCATCGCCCTTGCTTCTAATTGCTCACTTTTGATGCCTTGCATCAACAGATGGATCTGTTTTTCTTGTCTACGTTGAGGGAAAGGGGTATTTCACAAGATGCAGAAGCGAAGATTTCAGAAGCCAATGCTGTGAGTGAATTAGCTCTTAAAAAGCATTTTTATTTTCTATTATCTTTTTGCCAGTCTTGGGGCTGGAATTCAGGGCCTGAGCACTGTCCTCGGGTTTTCTCAAGTCTAGCCCTCTGCCACTTGAGCCACAGTGCCACGTCTTGATTTTCTATCTATGGGATACTGAGCAATCAAACCCAGATCTTCATGGATGCTAGGCAAGCACTCTACCACTATGCCAAACTCTCAACCCTGACATAGTAATTATAAAGTCATCATCATCATATCAAAATAACCTTTCTCCTACAAAGAATGAACACTTATCTATGTGTGTAATGCTTTTTTTAAAATTTCACTAATTCTTCTGTGTTTTTCCCTCTTGCATTTTTTACACATGACAGCAAAGCTAATCATCAGGAAAAAATTGATTAGGATACAGAAACCTAATAATATCCTAGTAGCCTGACGTCAAAAATATGTGCAAGATGCCCTGTGTGTTTGACCTAGTGGTAGAGTCCTTGGCTACCAGGCAAAAAGACTCAGGTTTGATTCCTCATTACCACATACATAGAAAATGCTGCAAGTGGTGCTGTGGCTCGGTGGGACAGCTAAAGCCTAAAGAAAGCCCAAGAACAATGTTCACATTCTGAGGTCAAGTCCCAAGACTAGCAAAAACAAAAAAACAATTCGACAAGGGGCAAAATGCAGGCAGAGTAGGCACTTTGAAGCAAATGTTTTGTAAAGCATGAGGGCAATATTGACCCTTAAGTTTTGATCTTACCTAAGAAAGGCTCCTTGAGCCTGAGACCAGACTGGTAGTTGGGCCTAGTGGAAGACATTGGGAATGGACAAATAAGGTGTGCTGTTTACTACATCCACATGTAGTAAGAGATTGGAGGAGAGATTCAGCCTCCACTATGTCTTTGGTGAGGTCTTCTGTGAGCAAGGATCTTTGGTCATTGGGCCCTGAAAGGTGACCCTGCCTCCCTCACAATGGAACAGAATATGGAACGCTGGTAACCAAGCCACTGTAACTAACAAACAGCCCAAGCCAGCTCACTTGGCCTGTGGCTCAGGAGGAAGAAAGATGTTGCTGTGCTGTTGCCACAGGTCAGGAAACTCGAGTCTCAGGCATGGAAGTTGTGGATGTCTTACTCGAAGATGTACATGCTAGATCTTTGCCAAGCCACAAATCCAGTATAACAGGCCTTTCTCTAAGAAGAAGGCCAGGAAAACCCAGGGCAACCAGATGAGGTAAATTTCTAAGAAGAAATGTATTTGACCCCATCATCTTCCCCACACACTACAAATTTCTTTTTTATTCATTTTTTTATTGTAATTAGTAAAAGGGTTACATGATATTTGCCAGGTAGAAGGTGCATTAATTCACATACATTGATACTCTTTCACATGTCTTGGTACCCATTACCCTCCAACCCACACCCCCCACCCTTCTTGGTTTTCCCCCCTTCCCTATGAAATTTCAAATATCCAAATACAAATAAATTCAATATATCAGATAACAAAATGAGATACTATACCAATATGGGATAACCAAGGGACAGCAAAGGAGATGAGAGACAACATAGTACATTAAGGACAACAATCATTCATTATATGGCTTTTGTTTCAATATCCTGGAGGTCCTTTCAATTAGCTTCACATTATATGGCCTTATATCTGGCCTTTTGCTCTATTGCAAATCTCTGCTAGTAGAGCCCAAGGTTTCTACTGATTATGACGAATGAGGGAAACCACTGAGCCTAAGTTCCTTTGAGTCTGGCTTACTTCACTTAATATCATTTGTTCTAAGTCTTTCCATATCCTAACAAATGGGGTGATGTCATTCTTTCTGACAGCAGCATAGAATTCCATTGTGTACAAATACCACAACTTGTTGATCCACTCATCAACTGAGGGACATCTGGGTTGCTTCCATATCTTTGCTATGGTGAATAGCACTGCAATGAACATTGTTGTGCTAGTGGATTTAGTATGCCCTTGTTTCTGGATTGTTGGGTAAATGCCAAGTAGTGGAATTGCTGGGTCATAGGGGAGGTCTATGTTTAGCCTTTTGAGGCACTGCCACACAGCTTTCCATAGTGGTTGAACGAGTTTGCACTCCCACCAACAGTGTAGTAGTGATCCCTCCTGGCCACATCCCCTCCAACATCTGTTGTCATTCGTTTCCTGATCCTGGCCATTCTAACTGGAGTGAGGTGGAATCTTAGAGTTCTTTTGGTATGCAATTCTTTTATGACCAGAGATGTTGAGCATTTCTTCATGTGTCTATAGGCCATTTTTGTTTTTTCTTCAGAGAAGACTCTCTTTAAGTCTTTGGCCCATTTTTTAATGGGATGGGTGTTCCTTTGGAGGTTAGTTTTGGAGTGATTCAATTTTTTGAGTTGTTGATATATTTTAGATATGAGGCCTTTTCCGTTGTTTGGTTGGTGAAGATCTTCTCCCACTGTGTAGGCTTCCTGATTAGTTTACTAGCTATATCCGTTGCCATACAAAAACTCTGCAGTTTAATGCAGTCCCACTTATCCAGCCTTTCTCTGATTTGTGGTGATTCTTGGTCCTTATTAAGAAAGTTTCGACCTGTGCCAAGGAGGCGTAGTGTATCTCCTATTCCTTCCTGTAAACTTTTCAGTGTGTCAGTTTTATCTCCATGTCTTTGATCCATTTAGAGTTAATTCTAGTGCAAGGTGACAAAGAAGGATCCAACTTTAGTTTTCTGCAGGTGCTTAACCAGTTCTGCCAGCACAACTTGTTGAAGAGGCTATCTTTCTTCCATTCTATTTTTTTGGCTCCCTTGTCAAAGATTAGGTGGCCATAGGTCTGTGGTTTAATATATGGGTCCGCAGTTCTATTCCATTGGACTTCAGGCCTGTTCTTGTGCCAGTACCAAGCTGTTTTGAGAATTATAGCTGTGTAATAGAGTCTAAAGTTTGGAATTGAAATTCCTCCATAGCTGTTCTTTCTGCTAAGAAGTGTTTTTGCTTACGGGGTCTTTTATTATTCCATATGAAATTTTGAATTGGCTCTTCTATTTCTGTAAAGAATGACATTGGGATGTTGATGGGTATTGCATTGAATTTGTAGATATCCCTTGGCAAGTTTTTCATTTTCACAATGTTGATTCTTCCAAACCAGGAGCATGGGAGGTTTTTCCATTTCCTTAGTTCTGCTTTAATTTCCTTTTTTAGGGTTTTAAAGTTTTCATCTAAACGGTCCTTTACATTCTTAGTTAAGCTAATTCCTAGGTACTTTATTTTCTTTGAGGCTATTGTGAAAGGAGTTTCTTTCCTGATTATTGCCTCGTTCCTCTCACTATTGGCGTAAAGGAAGGCAGTTGATTTGTGAGGGTTGATTTTATGGCCTGCTACCCTTCCAAAGCTTTGAATCAGCTCAAGGAGCTTGCGAGTAGAGTCTATAGGATTCTTTAAATACAGAATCATGTCATCTGCAAAGAGGGATAGTTTTATTTCCTCTTTCCCTACTTGGATCCCCTTTATGCTTGCTTCTTGCCTTATTGCACTGCCTAGGAAATTTAGTACTATTTTAGAAAGGAGTGGAGAGAGTGGGCATCCTTGTCTCGTTCCTGACTTTAGAGGGAATGGCTTTAGATTTTCAACATTAAGTATAATACTAGCAGTGGGTTTCTCATACACAGCCTTCATTACATTGAGAAATGTTCCATGGAGTCCTAGTTTCTCCACATCTTTTAACATAAAGGGGTTTTGGATCTTGTCAAATGCCTTTTCCGCATCTATTGAGACAATCATGTGATTTTTGTCCTTGCTCCTGTTGATGTGTTGAATTATATGAATTGATTTGTGTATGCTGAACCAGCTTAGCCTCCCTGTGATGAATCCAGTTTGATCATAGTGTTGTAGACGGTTGGCCAGTATTTTGTTGAGAAGTTTTGCATCGATGTTCATCAAGGAAATGGGTCTATAGTTCTCTTTCTTTGATGAATCTCTGTCTGGTTTGGGGATGAGGGATATACTGGCTTCACAGAATGAGTTTGGTAAAGAACTTTCATTTTCAATTTTGTTGAAGAGCTTCAGGAGTATTGGTGTGAGCTCTGCTTTGAAGACCTTATAGAATTCAGCTGTGAATCCATCTGGCCCTGGGCTCTTTTTAAGTGGAAGTTGTCTAATTTCCATTTCTATTTCAGAGCTTGAAATAGGCCTGTTGAGTTGGGTTAGCTCTTCTTGGTTCAGTGTGGGTATGTTAATATTGTCTAGGAATTCATCCATTTCTTCTAGATTCTCAAATTTGTTGGCGTAAAGGTTTGAGAAGTATTCCCTCATGATATTCTGGATCTTGGTAATTTCTGTCGTGATATTACCATTTTCATCTGCGATTTTGTTTATTTCGATATGCTCTCTTGTTTTTTTGGTAAGATTTGCTAAGGGCTTGTCAATTTTGTTAATTCTTTCAAAGAACCAACTCCTTGTTTTGTTGATTCTTTCTATAGGTTTTTTTTTATTCCAAATCATTTAATTCTGCTTTGATTTTAATAATTTGCTTTCTCCTAATGGGTTTAGGGTTGGTTTGTTGCTCTTTTTCCAGGAGGTTAAAGTGAGACATTAACTAGTTGGTTTGCCATTTTTCCAACTTGGTGTTCTAGGCACTCAGCGCTATAAATTTTCCTCTGAGTACTGCCTTTGTTGTGTCCCTAAGGAGTTGATATTTGTGTGTTCCTTATTGTTAAATTTCATAAACAGTTGGATATCTGTTCTGATCTCTTCGATTACCCATTGTTTTTGATTCAACAATGTGTTGTTCAGTCTCCATGAGTTACAGGGTTTTCGTTGGTAGAGATGTGTGTTCAGTTCCAATTTGATGCCTTTGTGGTCTGAGAGTGTGCATGGAATAATTTCAGTGTTTCTGAATCTGTCCAGGTTTGTTTTATGGCCTAAGATGTGGTCTATTTTGGAAAATGTTCCATGTGCTGCTGAGAAAAACGTATATTGTGTGGTTACTGTGTGGAATATTCTGCAGATGTCTGTTAGATCTAGTTGGTCTATATAGTTGTTCAGTTCTAAGGTTTCTCTGTTGAGTTTTTGCCTTGTTGATCTGTCCATAGGTGAGAGTGGTGTGTTAAACTCACCAACAATCACTGTATTTCGATCTATGTATGGTTTCAGTGTAAGTAAAGTTTGCTTGACGAAGTTTGGAGCTCCGGGATTGGGTGTGTAAATATTTAGGATCGTTATGTCTTCCTGGAGGAAAGATCCCTTTAGTAGTATGTAGTAACCTTCTTTGTCTTTTCTTACTAATTTTAGTTTGAAGTTTATTGTATCTGATATGAGGATGGCAACTCCAGCCTGTTTATGGGGGCAGTTAGCTTGATAGAGTTTATTCCAACCTCTCACTTTCAAAAGATGATTGTTTTGGGTAAGATGTGTCTCTTGAAGACAGCAGAACGATGGCCCTTGCTCTTTGATCCAACTAGACAGCCTATGCCGTTTAATTGGAGAGTTAAGTCCATTGATATTGAGAGTTAGGATTGAGAGATATTTATTAGTTCCTACCATTTTTAAAAGCTTTTAGTAGGGCCTGTGTCTTGACAGTTCTTGTGGTCCTTAGATGGTATGCTGTTTAGGTGCCATTTCTTTCCCTATATTGCATTTATTTTGGTTTTCTATGTATAGAGCATCTTTGAGAATTCTCTGTAGTGTTGGTTTTGTTTCGACATATTGTTGCAGCTTTTCCCTGGAATGGAATGTTTTTATTGTTCCCTCAGTTATGAATGAGAGCTTAGCTGGCTACAATATTCTTGGTTGGTAGTTATTTGATTTAAGGGTATGACATATATGCTTCCAGTCACTTCGTACTTGCATGGTCTCTGCTGAGAAATCTGGGGTTATTCTGATTGGTTTGCCTTTATAGGTTACTGATCCCTTTTCCCTGGCTGCCTTTAGGATCTTTCCTTGTCAAATGCCTTTTCCGCATCTATTGAGACAATCATGTGATTTTTGTCCTTGCTCCTGTTGATGTGTTGAATTATATGAATTGATTTGTGTATGTTGAACCAGCTTAGCCTCCCTGTGATGAATCCAGTTTGATCATAGTGTATAATTTTTTGATGAGTTGTTGTAGACAGTAGGCCAGTATTTTGTTGAGAAGTTTTGCATCGATGTTCATCAAAGAAATGTGTCTATAGTTCTCTTTCTTTGATGAATCTCTCTCTTGTTTGGGGATGAGGGATATACTGGCTTCACAGAATGAGTTTGGTAAAGAACTTTCATTTTCAATTTCGTTGAAGAGCTTGAGGAGTATTGGTGTGAGGTCTGCTTTGAAGACCTTATAGAATTCAGCTGTGAATCCATCTGGCCCTGGACTCTTTTTAAGTGGAAGTTGTCTGATTTCCATTTCTATTTCAGAGCTTGAAATAGGCCTGTTGATTTGGGTTAGTTCTTCTTGGTTCAGTGTGGATATGTTAATATTGTCTAGGAATTCATCCATTTCTTCTAGATTCTCAAATTTGTGGTGTAAAGGTTTGAGAAGTATTCCCTCATGATATTCTGGATCTTGGTAATTTCTGCCGTGATATTACCATTTTCATCTGCGATTTTGTATATTTCGATATGCTCTCTTGTTTTTTTGGTAAGATTTGCTAAGGGCTTGTTAATTTTGTTAATTCCTTCAAAGAACCTACTCCTTGTTTTGTTGATTCTTTCTATAGATTTTTTTATTCCAAAACATTTAATTCTGCTTTGATTTTAATAATTTGCTTTCTCCTAATGGGTTTAGGGTTGATTTGTTGCTCTTTTTCCAGGAGGTTAAAGTGAGACATTAACTAGTTGGTTTGCCATTTTTCCAACTTGCTGTTCTAGGCACTCAGCGCTATAAATTTTCCTCTGAGTACTGCCTTTGTTGTGTCCCTAAGGAGTTGATATTTGTGTGCTCCTTATTGTTAAATTTCATAAACAGTTAGATATCTGTTCTGATCTCTTCGATTACCCAATGTTTTTGATTCAAAAATGTGTTGTTCAGTCTCCATGAGTTACAGGGTTTTCGTTGGTGGAGATATGTGTTCAGCTCCAGTTTGATGCCTTTATGGTCTGAGAGTGTGCATGGAGTAATTTCAGTGTTTCTGAATCTGTCCAGGTTTGTTTTATGGCCTAAGATGTGGTCTATTATGGAAAATGTTCCATGTGCTGCTGAGAAAAACGTATATTGTGTGGTTACTGGGTGGAATATTCTGCAGATGTCTGTTAGATCTAGTTGGTCTATATAGTTGTTCAGTTCTAAGGTTTCTCTGTTGAGTTTTGCCATGTTGATCTGTCCATAGGTGAGAGTGGTGTGTTAAACTCACCAACAATCACTGTATTTTGATCTATGTATGGTTTCAGTGTAAGTAAAGTTTGCTTGATGAAGTTTGGGGCTCCGGGATTGGGTGTGTAAATATTTAGGATCGTTATGTCTTCCTGGAGGAAAGATCCCTTTAGTAGTATGTAGTCACCTTCTCTGTCTTTTCTTACTAATTTTAGTTTGAAGTCTATTGTATCTGATATGAGGATGGCAACTCCAGCCTGTTTATGGGGGCAGTTAGCTTGATAAAGTTTATTCCAACCTCTCACTTTCAAAAGATGATTGTTTTTGGGTAAGATGTGTCTCTTGAAGACAGCAGAACGATGGCTCTTGCTTTTTGATCCAACTAGACAGCCTATGCTGTTTAATTGGAGAGTTAAGTCCATTGATATTGAGAGTTAGGATTGAGAGATATTTATTACTTCCTACCATTTTTAAAAGCTTTTAGTAGGGCCTGTGTCTTGACAGTTCTTGTGGTCCTTAGATGGTATGCTGTTTAGGTGCCATTTCTTTCCCTATATTGCATTTATTTTGGTTTTCTATGTATAGAGCATCTTTGAGAATTCTCTGTAGTGTTGGTTTTGTTTCGACATATTGTTGCAGCTTTTCCCTGGAATGGAATGTTTTTATTGTTCCCTCAGTTATGAATGAGAGCTGAGCTGGCTACAATATTCTTGGTAGTTATTTGATTTAAGAGCATGACATGTATGCTTCCAGTCACTTCGTGCTTCCATGGTCTCTGCTGAGAAATCTGGGGTTATTCTGATTGGTTTGCCTTTATAGGTTACTGATACCTTTTCCCTGGCTGCCTTTAGGATCTTTCCTTTCGTTTCTATTGATCCAGTTCGGATGACAATGTGGCGGTGGGATGTTCTTTTCTGGTCAGGTCTGTTTGGGGTTCTAAAAGCTTCTCGAATCTGGATGGGCCTGCCCTTCTGGATATTTGGGAAATTCTCTGAGATGATTCCCTGAAGTGTATTTCCAATACCATTGACCTCTTTCTCCACGCCGTCCTCAATACCAACTAGCCTTAAATTAGGCTTCCTAATTGCATTTTGGACCTCCTGAAGCGCTCTCTCATATTTCCTAGATTTGGATTGACTCATTTTCTGTTCTTTCTCTATAATACCTAAATTATCTTCAGCCCCGAAAATTCTCTCCTCTGCATTGTCTAACAAGCTTTCAAAACTATTTACTTTACTTTTCATCTCCCTTGCTTCTAATTGCTCATTTCTGATGCCTTCCTTCTCTTGTTTTACATCATGTATGGATTTCTTTATCTCCTTGATTTCCTTTTGAGTGTTTATCTCAGTAGCTTTATTTCCTTTGGACATTTGCTGGGGTTTGGTCACGTTTTTGTTTGTGGATTCTATGAATTCATCCATCTTTCTTTGAAAAACCTTTATTATGGCCTCCTTTACTGCTTCTTCTTTTTTTCACTTATCACCATGTTTATGGTTTCCTCTTGTTCAGCTATGGCTTCCTCCATTATCTCTTTCTTTATATTTTCACATTTTCCATTAATGATGATCATCAATTGCATTTGTGTAGCACTTGGAAAACTCTCCTCTAGGTGTGCCAGTGACTGTTCCATTGTCTGTTTACATTGGGTGGGGGATGTTGTTTCTTGGTTTGACATTTTTCTTGAGTTTCTTGTTCTGCCCATTTGAAAATGGGAGCAAGATTACTACTAAACATGATTATAGTTTTTCAGATATAACCAACCTAGACCTCTGTAGCTGGCAGACACTAGATGTTCACAAGTTTTGATTGGTATTATCACTCTTTCTTTTTGTGCACTTACAGACCAGTCTAATACAACCACTGATAGGCGATTTATACCCAAAACAATAAGCCTCTCAATCCAATCTCTATTGTCTTTAAGTCCCTCTGAGCCTAGAGAATAATTAACCACCTACATATACAATATTGCTCAACAGCCATCAAGTGTAGATCCGTGCAGTATAAGGGTTGAAAGACGAGCAGAGGTCCAGAGATAGAAAAAAAGAATGAGAGAGGTCAGGGGAGGTACAACAGGATTAACGTAGGAGTGTAAGAATATTGTAGTCATGAAGGAAAGGTATAGCATAAGGGTAACCGACCTAAGTTGGTAAGTAGGTAGCATATTTGAGTACAAAGTTTGGAAAGTATTAGAATAAAACTTATGTGTTGCTGCACGACTAGCTCTTAGCCCAACCAGTGGCCTCACAGTGGACCATGGGATGGATCTGTTTTTCTTGTCTACGTTGAGGGAAAGGGGTATTTCACAAGATGCAGAAGCGAAGATTTCAGAAGCCAATGCTGTGAGTGAATTAGCTCGTAAAAACATTTTTATGTTCTTTTATCTTTCTGCTAGTCTTGGAGCTTGAATTCAGGGCCTGAGCACTGTCCTCGGGTTTTCTTAAGTCTAGCCCTCTGCCACTTGAGCCACAGTGCCACATCTAGATTTTCTATCTATGTGATACTGAGCAATCAAACCTGATCTTCATGGATGCTAGGCAAGCACTCTACCACTATGCCAAACTCTCAACCCTGACATAGTAATTATAAAGTCATCATCATATATCAAAATATCCTTTCTCCTACAAAGAATGAACACTTATCTATGTGTGTAATGCTTTTTTTTAAATTTCACTAATTCTCCTGTGTTTTTCCCTCTTGCATTTTTTACACATGACAGCAAAGCTAATCATCATGAAAAAATTGATTAGGATACAGAAATCTAACAATATCCTACTAGATTGACATCAAAAATATGTGCAAGATGCCCTGTGTGTTTGACGTAGTGGTACAGTCCTTGGCTACCACGCAAAAAGACTCAGGTTTGATTCCTCATTACCATATACATAGATAACGCTGCAAGTGGTGCTGTGGTTTGGAGGGACAGCTAAAGCCTAAAGAAAGCCCAAGAACAATGTTCACACTCTAAGGTCAAGTCCCAAGACTAGCAAACACAAAAAGGAATTCGACAAGGGGCAAAATGCCGGCAGAGAAGGCACTGTGAAGCAAAAGTTTTGTAAAGGATGAGGGCAATATTGACCCTTAAGTTTGTATCTTACCTAAGAAAGGCTCCTTGAGCCTGAGACCAGACTGGTAGTTGGGCCTAGTGGAAGACATTGGGAATGGACAAATAAGGTGTGCTGTTTACTACATCCACATGTATATTGTGAGATTGGAGGAGAGATTCAGCCTCCAGTATGTCTTTGGTGAGGTCTTCTGTGAGCAAGGATGATTGGTCATTGGGCCCTGAAAGGTGACCCTGCCTCCCTCACAATGGAACAGAATATGGAACGCTGGTAACCAAGCCACTGTAACTAACAACCAGCTCAAGCCAGCTCACTTGGCCTGTGGCTCAGGAGGAAGAAAGATGTTGCTGTGCTGTTGCCACAGGTCAGGAAACTCGAGTCTCAGGCATGGAAGTTGTGGATGTCTTACTCGAAGTTATACATGCTAGATCTTTGCCAAGCCACAAATCCAGTATAACAGGCCTTTCTCTAAGAAGAAGGCCAGGAAAATCCAGGGCAACCAGATGAGGTAAATTTCTAAGAAGAAATGTATTTGACCCCATCATCCTCTCCACACACTACAACTTTCTTTTTTTTCATTTTTTTATTGTAATTAGTAAAAGGGTTACATAATATTTGCCAGGTAGAAGGTGCATTAATTCACATACATTGATACCCTTAAACATGTCTTGGTACCCATTTTCCTCCAACCCCACACCCCCACCCGTCTTGGATTTCCCCCCTTTCCTATCAAATTTCAAATATCCAAATACAAATAAATTCAATATATCAGATAACAAAGTGAGATACTATACCAATATGGGATAACCAAGGGACAGCAAAGGAGATGAGAGACAACATAGTACATTAAGGACAACAATCTTTCATTATATGGCTTTTGTTTCAATATCCTGGAGGTCCTTTCAATTAGCTTCACATTATATGGCCTTATATCTGGCCTTTTGCTCTATTGCAAATCTCTGCTAGTAGAGCCCAAGGTTCTACTGATTATGACGAATGAGGGAAACCACTGAGCCTAAGTTCCTTTGAGTCTGGCTTACTTCACTTAATATGATTTGTTCTAAGTCTTTCCATTTCCTAACAAATGGGGCGATGTCATTCTTTCTGACAGCAGCATAGAATTCCAAGGTGTACAAATACCACAACTTGTTTATCCACTCATCAACTGAGGGACATCTGGGTTGGTTCCATATCTTTGCTATGGTGAATAGTGCTGCAATGAACATTATTGTGCTAGTGGGTTTAGTATGCCCTTGTTTCTGGATTGTTGGGTAAATGCCAAGTAGTGGAATTGCTGGGTCATAGGGAAGTTCTGTGTTTAGCCTTTTGAGGCACTGCCACACAGCTTTCCATAGTGGTTGAACGAGTTTGCACTCCCATCAACAGTGTATTAGTGATCCCTCCTGGCCACATCCCCTCCAGCATCTGTTGTCATTCGTTTTCCTGATCCTGGCCATTCTAACTGGAGGGAGGTGGAATCTTAGAGTTGTTTTGATTTGCATTTCTGTTATGACCAGAGATATGGAGCATTTCTTCATACGTCTATAGGACATTTTTGTTTCTTCTTCAGAGAAGACTCTCTGTAAGTCTTTGGCCCATTTTTTAATGGGATGGGTGTTACTTTGGAGGTTAGTTTTGGAGTGATTCTATTTTTTGAGTTGTTGATATATTTTAGATATGAGGCCTTTGTCTGTTGTTTGGTTGGTGAAGATCTTCTCCCACACTGTAGGCTTCCTGATTAGTTTACTAGCTATATCCATTGCCATACAAAAGCTCTGGATTTTTAATGCAGTCCCACTTATCCAGCCCTTCTCTGATTTGTTGTGATTCTTGGTCCTTTTTAAGCAAGTTTCGACCTGTGCCAAGGAGGCCTAGTGTATCTCCTATTCCTTCCTGTAAACGTTTCTGTGTGTCAGCTTTTACCTCTAGGTCTTTGATCCATTTGGAGTTAATTCTAGTGCAAGGTGACAAAGAAGGATCCAACTTTAGTTTTCTGCAGATGCTTAACCAGTTCTGCCAGCACAATTTGTTGAAGAGGCTATCTTTCTTCCATTCTATTTTTTGGCTCCTTTGTCAAAGATTAGGTGGCCATAGGTCTGTGGTTTAATATCTGGGCCGCAGTTCTATTCCATTGGACTTCAGGCCTGTTCTTGTGCCAGTACCAAGCTGTTTTGAGAATTATAGTTCTATAATGGAGTCTAAAGTTTGGAATTGAAATTCCTCCAGCGCTGTTCTTTCTGCTACGAAGTGTTTTTGCTATACAGGGTCTTTTATTATTCCATATGAAATTTTGAATTGCCTCTTCTATTTCTTTAAAGAATGACATTGGGATGTTGATGGGTATTGCATTGAATTTGTAGATAGCCCTTGGGAAGATTGTCATTTTCACAATGTTGATTCTTCCAATCCAGGAGCATGGGAGGTTTTTCCATTTCCTTAGTTCTGCTTTAATTTCCTTTTTTAGGGTTTTAAAGTTTTCATCTAAACGGTCCTTTACATTCTTAGTTAAGCTAATTCCTAGGTACTTTATTTTCCTTGAGGCTATTGTGAAAGGAGTTTCTTTCCTGATTATTGCCTCGTTTCTCTCACTACTGGCGTAAAGGAAGGCAGTTGATTTGTGAGGGTTGATTTTATGGCCTGCTGCCCTTCCAAAGCTTTGAATCAGCTCAAGGAGCTTGGGAGTAGAGTCTATAGGATTCTTTAAATACAGAATCATGTCATCTGCAAAGAGGGATAGTTTTATTTCTTCTTTCTCTACTTGGATCCCCTTTATGCTTGCTTCTTGCCTTATTGCACTGCCTAGGAATTCTAGTACTATGTTTAAAAGGAGTGGAGAGAGTCGGCATCCTGAATGCTACCCTTTAGCACTTTTATGAAAATCGTAGGCCTGTGGCATTTTAAGCACAATTCATCGCTCTGTTTTTTGCTGGTTAATTAGAGGTAAAAATCTTATGGAATTTATTGCATGGCTGATTTTGAACTGGAATCCTCAGGTCTCAGCTTGTCTTGAGTAGCTAGGATTACAGTACTTTTACAACCTGTATGCTCATACACATCGCTTCTGATCCAAACACTCATTGTTCAATTTAACTAACAAGATGTGAGGAAAGATGATTGACTGTAATTTACTAGATGGGCTTCTAGTGAGTATATATTTCCACTTCCAGTCTGAAGCCAGGGAAATGTTTCTGGTACATGTTTCAACTATCTCCCAAAGAGGAAATTATGTGTGAGTACGTTTGCTAGTATTTCATATAGGAGATGGACTTTGGTGTTTGGAACCTGTTGGGCAGAGTGTATCAGCTGGGCTGTGATAACAGAGATGATGTTTCAGACAGGAATATTTTCATCCCAGACAAACTTAGTCCAGATCCTTGGATTTCAGGCCTTGAGTAGATAGAATTACAAGTGTGAGCTGCCACCACCACCTGGTTCATTTTGGAAACCTTAATTGCTTCTCATTTGTTCCTTTCCTTTTTTGGAAGATTGATCTAAGCTGGCTGATTGTGCATCACAATGAAGTGATTGGCCTCAGGAATTGCAAATATTTGTTTCATTAGCACGGAATGAATGAAGTTGATATAAACCCAATAGTCTTTTACTTCTGAAAAATAGGGAACTTACCTATATTATTTTTCCTTGCCTTTGCTTTCCCAAAGCAACAACATGTTTCTTAAAAACTATACTTCATGAGAATATTATAATTAGAAGCTATATTCTGCACACTTCAGAACAGTCCTTTCATTTATAAACTTATATGACAATATTAGGTAGAAGAATGGTGACTGTTAGTTTCATAACTATTTCATATGTTTTACTCTTTAAGGCTCATTTACTCAAGAAGTGATTAAATACATTTAGATAATAGTAGAACATAGCTGTTGCTGATTTGATGTGTGTGCAGATGATACACAGATTTATTAGGATTACTCAAAAGTTTTCTTCAAATTTTCAGTAGTAGACTGCTATGCTAACGGGAAGGTGATAGTAATGATGCTGACATTCTATGAATCAGCTATGAAGCAGAATTTCAGGGGAGAGTATTTGCTAGGGACTTAATTTCTAAGACGCATATCAAGAATATTGAACTATAACACCAAATGATGGAGGACTCAACGTCACATTTTGTTTATTTTATGCAAGTCCTGGGACTTGAACCCAGGGCCTGGGAACTGTCCTTAAATGTTTTTTTTTTTGCTTCAGGCTAGTGTTTACAACTTGATCCACAGCTCCACTTCCAGATTTTTGGTAATGAACTGTAAATCAGAATATCATGCAATTTGTTTGGGCTGGATTCAAACCTGATTCTGTGTAGATAGGATTCCAAGTGTGAGCGCACAGAGCCTGGCTAGTATCATTCAGCATTCAAGTCATGGGACTGCAATTCTGCACCTGGGTCTTGTCACTGAACTTTTCAGCTCAAGACTACTGCCCTATCCCTTGAGCCATAGGGCCACTTCTGGGTTTCTGGTGGTTAATTGGAGATAACAGTCACATGGACTTCAGTGCCCAGGCTGACTTTGAACTGCTATCCTTGGATCCCAGCCTCTTGAGTAGCTACATTTACAAGTGTGAGCCACCATACCAGGCTAAATTTTTTTTAAGTTAATTTTTTGTTAAGTCAATATATAGTTGGCATATGGTTACATAAGTAATGAACACATTTCTTAAGAAAATTTTTATCCCCTGCCTCATTTTTCTCTGTTTTCCTAACCTCAGCCCCCTCTCCACCCAGATTGTTCAGTTCATTTCCGTTTAGTGTCTTCCAAGTATCACTGTTCAATTGTTTCACCCTTTTTCCTTTGTTTTTTTTTTTTTTTACCAATTTATTATACCCTCTCCATTCCCCAAATCACATAAACGTATGTACAAGACACAGGGTACCCGAATTCAACACAGTGACTACAGAGAATAAAACTAAAGGGAAAAAGAAGAAAAGAGGTGAAAAGCAAAGAAAATGCAAGAACATAATACAGTCCCTTAGAAGCAACAACACTGAAAAAGCAAAACATAAAACCTTGGGCTGAAAATGTAGCTTGCCTAGCATGTATGAAACCCTGGATTCCATTCCTCAGCACCACATAAACAAAAACTGGAAGTGCCACTGTGACTCAGCTGGTAGATATCTAAAGTTCAGCACAGAGTGTCTCCAAGTGACAAAAATCTGTCACATTTAAGTCAGGCTTCAAAACTTTGCTAGGAACCAGTTACGTGATTTGGAAGAAAGTCCAATTTTCAAAAAATCACTACCCAGGCGCTGGAGGGTCATAACTGTCATTCTACTAGCCAGGAAGAAGGTGATTCAAAGCCTTTGCAAGCAAAAAAACGAAAACAAAAAAACTGTAAGATTCTTCTCTCCATTTATCCACCCAAAAACTAAGTGGAGTTGTGGCTAAAACTGGTACAGCATTAGCCTTGAGGAAAAAGAACTAAGAGATCTTGCCCAGGTCCAAAGTTCAAGCTCCCCACCAAGAAAGAAAAAAAAGGAGTCCAGATACCTATATCATGTTTAACCAACAAGTATTCAATAAGGGAATCGCTATACAATCACTGGCACATACATTTTAGAATATAGTAAAAATTAAGCTGAGTCTTTGTATGTCATAGATACAGATTAATCTATAATAAAACACATGTCTATAGAGTGTATAGTCTATCCTAGATTTTTATGTCTATGTAGTTATGTTTATATCTCCAAAATTATGTCCAGAACTTTGGGTATCAACTATTCAATCATCGCTCTACTACTGTTTGAAACTAATATCCATATATTAAGGATACCATGTACCTTTTGTTCCTTGGTCTTGACTTATCTCACTCAACAGGATTCACTCTAATTTCATCCACTATCCCAAAAATGCCATTATTATTTTTTTCTGTGCAGATCTTCTTTTTATGTATTTATTTTTATTGTAGTTTATAGAAGGGTTACATTATATTCACCAGATAGAAGGTGCATTACTTCTCAAACTTTGATACCCCATGTAATGATATAGTCCCCATTTCCCTTCCTCTCCCCCACTCATGTTCATTTCCCCCCTTCCCTATCCAATTTCAAATAACCAATTAGGCACATATGAAATATATCAGAAAACAAGGTGAAATATTGTAACAATATGATATAACCAAGGGATAGCAAAAGAGATAAGAGATCACATAGTTCATTAAGGACAACAATCACTCATTATATGAGTTTTGTTTCTTCATCTTGGAGGTCCTTACATTTAGTGTCATACTATTTGTCACGATGTCTCTAGATTTTGTTCTATTGTAAATCTCTGGTAGCAGAGCCCAAGGTTTCTACTGAATTTGACAAAAGAGGGAGACTCTTGGGCCTATGTTCCTTTGAGTTTGGCTTACTTCACTTAATATGATTCTTTTCCTTTTCATCCACTTGCCCGAGAATGCCATTATTTTATCTTGTCGGTTGGCCATGTTTCATTCCATTGTGTGTGTGTGTGTGTGTGTGTGTGTGTATCACATTTTTTGTAGTAGGGCATCTGGTTGTTTCCATCATCCAGCCTCATTTTCTACAGATATTTTTATAGTCTCTTTTTTATTTTCAGGGTAATGTATAGAGGGGTTACGATTAAATTTACAGGTAGTGGACTGCATTACTTCTCACACATTTATTCCACTCCACATGTTTTTGTCCCCAGATCCCTCTCCCCTCCCCTTCCCAATCATCTTGTTTCCCCCCTTCCCTTTCCTATTTGACATAAACAAATAAACATATATACAATATGCCAGGGAAAAAATCAGATACAGTAACAATCTGACATTAACCAAAGGGCAAAATAAGAGATGAGAAATAACATAGTAGATTAAGGACAAATATCACACAAGATTAAGAGCAACGATGACACAAGATATAGCTCTTGTTCCCGTATCCTAGAGTTCCTTACATTTAGTCTCATCCTATATGACCTTATATACCTAGGTTTTTGAGTTATTGTAATCCTCTGCTAGGAGAGTCCTAGATGTGAACTAATTATTACAAATGAGGGAAACCATTGAGCTTATGTTTCTTTGGGTCTGGCTTGCTTCACTTAATATGAATTTTTCCAAGTCTTTCTATTTCCTTTCACATGGGGCGATGTCATTCCTTCTGATGGCAGCATAGCATTCCATTGTGTATAAGTACCACATCTTCTTTATTCAGTCATCTACTGAGTGGCATCTGGGTTGGTTTCATATCTTTGCTACGGTAAATAGTGCTGCAGTGAGCATCATTGTGCTAGTGGCTTTAGTATGTTCTTTTTTCTGGACAATTGGATAGGTGCCAAGTAGTGGATTTTCTGGATCATAGGGGAGCTCTATGTTCAGTCTTTTGAGGAACCACCACACTGCTTTCCCTAGTGGTTGAACGAGTTTACACTCACAACAACAGTGTAGGTGTGATCCCCCCTAGTCATTTCCCCACCAGTATCTCTTATTAGATTTTTTAAAAATGGCCATTCTGACTGGAGGCAGGTGGAATCTCAAAGTTGTTTTGATTTTCATTTCCCTTATTGCTAGAGATATGGAGCATTTCTTCATGTGTCTAAAGCCCATTTTAATATTTTCTTCAGAGAATACTCTTTTAAGTCTTTAGCCCACCTTTTAATAGGATGGTTGTTTCTTTGAAGATTTATTTGGGAGAGATTCATTTTTTTCAGGTATAGATATATTTTAGATAACTACATATATTTTTGTAGAAAAAAGAATGGAAGCCATCATGCTGGCTCACAACTTAATTTCAGCTACTTAGGAGGCTCAGGGCTTAGGATCACAGGTCAAAGCCAACCATGGCCCTACAGTGTGTGAGATAAAACTCTGTGAACATACAATGACTGTAAGAGGAATCTCACTGCCTGGGAATGTAGCCTAATGGTAGAGTGCTCACCTAGAATGCATGAAGACCTAGGTTCTATTCACCAGTACAGCATACTCAGAAAAAAGCTAGAAGTGGCACTGTGTCTCAAGAGGCAGAGCACTCACCTTGGGCAAGCGAGTCCAATGAAAATGTCTAGGCCCTGAGTCCAAGCCCTAGGACTGGCAAAAAGAAAAAAAAGAGCAATATTACTTAAGTAACAAGGAATATACCCTATATTTATACAGACTGAAAAATTCATTAAGAAATTAGAAAATATGTATAAAGTGCATATTTTCTTTTGTGTGTTGGCACTGAGTCTTCAACTGAGTGCTTCAGCTCTATCCCTGACCTTTTCTGCTCAAGGCTAGCACTCTACCAATGCAGCCCCAAATCAACTTATCTTCAATTGAGATATAAGCGATGAATATTTCAGGGTGCTTCATGAAAAACATTTTTATAAATTGAAACTTTCAACACAGTCTTATTTTAGTATGAATGTTGAGATGGGAAGAGACAGAAAAAGTGAAATGTTTCCTGATCCCCATAGAGAAGAGAGTCAGCAGAACCACTGTGGTCTGCAGGCTTCTTTGTGAGTTTTGTTTGCTTGTTTGATTTTGTCAATTGTGGGGCTTGAACTCTGGGCCTGGGCACTGTCCCTGAGCTCTTCAGCTCAAGGCTAGTGCTTTAATCTGTGAGCCACAGTGCCTCTTCTGGTTTTTCTGGCAGTTAACTGGTTTCTTTGGCTGGCATTAAACTTTGATTCTCAGATCTTAGCCTCCTGAGTAGCTAAGATTATAGGTGTGAGGTACCATCACCAGGCTGCTGCTCTGTTACTATGCAGGTTCTGGTTCAAGAACTTCAAGTTCTTACTTCAATTTTTTCTTCTCTTGCCTGATACTCTGCCATTTGAACGAAGCCCCAGTTCCTGGTCTTTGTTGGTTAATGAGAGATATTATGATTTTCTAATATTCAGAGCAATGATTATAAAACCCAGCATTTTACTTACTTGAATAAATTAAGAGACAGGACCTAGTGAAATGGAAAACAAAATTTTTTTTCAAGTTGCTATCCTGTTCTAATGCATAAGTCTGGCTATTTTGCTTACACACAAATATGTATTTTACCAGTTTCTACTCTATTTTTGCTTAGCTTAAAACCACCACTGCCATTTCATAGATTTTGTTGTTGTTGTTTGCGGTGCTTGAACTCTGTGCCTTTGCTGTTCCTCAGATCTTCAGTTCAATGCCAGTGCTCTACTGCTATTGATTTGGCCAGTCCTGGGCTTGAACTCAGGGAGTGAGCACTGTCCTTATATTTTGTCAAGGCTAGGGCTCTACCACTTCAGCCTCAGCACCACTTCCAGCATTTTTCTATGTATGTGGTATTGAGGAATTGAACCCAGGCCTTCGTGCATGCTAGGCAAGCACTCTACCATTAGGCCAAACTCCCAGCACAAAATTATTCATCATTACTATTAGCTATCTTCTTTTTTTATTATTGATTCGTCATGGTGCTTGGACTTTGGGCCTGGACACTGTCCCTGAGCTCTTCAGCTCAAGGCTAGCGCTCTTCCTCTACAGCTCCATTTTTGGTTTCTGGTAGTTAATTGGTGATGTAAGTCTCACAAACATATGTGTCCAGGCTGGCTTTGGGCTTTGAACCAAGATCCTCCAATCTCAGCCTCCACAGTAGCTAGAATTACTCGCTTCAGCCAGCGGAGCCTGACTGTTTGATGTCTCTGTCTCTGTTCTCTGTCTCTGTCTGTCTGTCTGCCTGTCTCTCTCTCTCTCTCTCTCTCTCTCTCTCTCTCTCTCTCTCTCTCTCTCTCTCTCTCTCTCTCTCTCTCTCTCTCTCTCTTGGTTGTAAGACTTTAATTGTGCACCTGGGCAGTGTTCCTGGGCTCTTCAGCTCAAGGCTACAACCTTAAACACCTTGAGCCACAGTGTCACTTCTGGTTTTCTGGTGCTTAAGTGGAAGTAACAGTTTCATGGACTTTAGTGTCTGGCCTGGCTTTGAACTGTGATCCTCAGAATCCAACCTTCTGAGATCATTTCCAGCTTTTCTTCTTGGTGTAAGTGGTACAGAGTAATTGAACACAGGGCTTTGTGCATACTAGGCAAGCAAACTACCACTAGTGTGCACTCCAGCCTTAGATAAGGGCTTTCTTTTTCTTTTTCATTTTTTCACTCATGGGGCTTGAACTCTGGGCCTGGATGTTTACCTTAAGCTCTTCAGCTCAAGGCAAGAGCTCTACCCCTTGAGGCACATTGTCATTTTGACTTTTCTGGATTATTTGGAAATAAGATTCTCACAGATTTTTATGCCTGGGCCGTCTTTGAACCTCGATCCTCCAGGGTAGGTAGGATTACCAGGGTGAGCCACCACTCACGGGCATTAAATTATTATTTTTTGCATGTCCTGTGGCTTCAACTCATTGCCAGAGCACTGTCCTAGGGCTTGCTCAAGGATAGCACTTTACTTCAGCCAGCCAACTCCCGGTCCAAATAGGCCACTCTTGAAGCTAGAATTACAGAGATCTGCCATAACACTGGCATGTCGTCATCTAAGTATATAATTTTTCTTCTATTTTTGATGGCTTTTCCTTAGTGGACATATTTCCTACATATTTTATGGAAAACTTCCTTCCCACTGGGGCCATAAGTTAAGCCTAGTGGAAGAGTTCTTGCCGAGCATGAATGAAGACCCAAGTTCAATTCCTCAGCACAACATAGATAAAAAAAGATAAAAGTGGTGCTGTGGCACATGTAATAGAACTTGCGCCTTAAGAATAAACAAAAACAAAAACAAGGATCGTGCTCAGGTCGTGAGTCTAAGCCCAGTACTGGCAAAAAAAAAATTCTGCCCAAAGTAGACATTTAAACTTATTGTACTTTTCAAAAAATTTGTTGTCAAGGTGATATACAAAGGGATTGCTGTTACATATGAAATGAGTACATTTCTTGTAAACACTGTTACCCCCTCCCCCTTTTCTCTTTCCCTTCCCCCCAAGTCATAAATTTCATTTACAACAAATATATATGTATTTTCATTCCTGAAAAAAATAGTTTAAAATGTGTTCAAATAAATGATGTAGGTTGATATATTTATCAAAATGGATTACTTGAACTCTAAAATAAACATTCTAGGTAATTTTTCTCATAAAATTGTAGTAATGGTATAAAACTAATAAAAAAGGAATTTTAATTATTAATTTCTTATGTTTTACCTTTAACATTATTACACTAAGCATACTGTTTATGGTATTAATACAGACAGCATGAAATATGATTATGTAAAAAAATTAAATGATTCAAAATAGTAAGGTTGGGGGCCAGTAGTTTGGCTTGGTGGCACACACCCTGGACTGGCAAAAAAGAAGTAGGGTTAGATAAAACAGATTTATTTCCAAATGTGTGGAAAATGGTATGATTTCTTGTTTGGCTAGTCCTGGGCCTTGAACTGAGGGACCAGGAACTGTCCTTGGCCACATTTGTTCAAGGGTGGCACTCTGACACCTGAGCCACAGTGCCCCATCTGCTTTTTCTGTGTATGCAGTGCCGAGGAATTGAATGAAGGTCTTCTTGTATACTAGGCGAGCAATCTACAACTAGGCCACATTCAAAGCCAAAGTAGATTTTTGATGCTATTGTGGAGTTTTAATTTTCTTAAATATTTGTACAAAGCACAATGGATATATAAACAGACTTGAACTCAGAGAACAGAGTCCTACATAATATTACAGTTACTCTGGCACTTCTCCCGATTGACAAAACACATTTCCAGGCATCTGCTCTGTCCTTAAGCTTTGGTAGCTGACTTGTCTTTCCATGGAGGCCTGGCCTGGATTCCTGGTGATTCCATGCATTTCATAGTTCCCTGTATATCCAGTAAGGTTGTCTTCTATGGGACCAGACCTGTCTGGTTTTTGGCCCACCCAGGACCTAGGTGTCTGAGGTCTCACATTCTAAGTGGAAAATAAAACACAGTATAATAAGGACTGAAGAACTGCACACCACAATATTAACAATGAGAGTTTAATAGTTAGCAAAGTAAATACAATGAATACTTGACAAGAATCATGAGAGCAAGATAAAGAGATGTCTTTTTAGGAAGGGGACAGGGAAGCTCTAAATCCAGACTGGCCTCCAAGTTGCCTTCAGACAGTAATTCTACTTCAGAGTCCTCAGAAGGGTCTCCTTCCTCATGAGAAACAGAATGTCCTTCCTGAGTTAAGAGGGGGATGGATTCTGGTTTGTCGAATGGAGATTGAGTCTCTTTTAGTGAGATGGATGGGTCTGGATATTGTGTGAGGATGGATTCATTTTCCTCCAATGAATCCAGTATTGAGAGTACACTTGCTGCTTCCCATGGGGACATTTTCCATGAGCCCAGCGTGTGCCCCTTCAGCTTGCACAATAAGTGGAGTGTTACTCTGACTCAGATGGACTGACTCTGGGTGGAGTGTGAAAGGAAACGTAAGGAAATCGGGCTGCTCTTTTTCTTCCTCCATAGTATCTTCAGGTTCAACTGTGTTACACATGGGGTTCAGAGCAAAAGGTATATCCACAGGACTCTAAACCTGTTTGGTAATTTCTACAGAAGTCCCATGCTTTCTGGAGTGCAGTGATGATTCTCAGTCTCCATCAGTCACCAGCTCCATTGGTGGGTTTTTCATCCGGAGTTCAGGATAAGCTCTTCCACGATGACCCAAACCTAAGAATGGAAATAGATACAGAGTGGACAGAGTGGACTCTGCAAGTTGAAGTGTCACTCAACTTCCATGAGGATCTAATGGAGGAACCTGTAGAACTGGAGTTTGGACTGAACACTGAGGAGGTGTAGGGTCTTTCTAATGAGTGCTTATTCCCTAGTCCTTTCAGGGGACAGACATTACCTGGCTGACACCACCCATAAAGGGCATTTTGCCAAGCTCTGTAGAAGTAAGGGCCAACCAATATCTAGACCACATGGGCTTCCTACTCACAGGCTCTGAGGCACCCACACCAGGACTTCTACTTTTTCTTGGTCTTACTGGTCGCACATTACTCCAGCTGGTCAAATAGTATGTGTCTAGAAGAGCAGGTCCAAAGCCGGCATATAGAGCTTGAGTTGTGTCAGGGTGTGACAGTTCTTGAACTCGTAGAAATCACTGGGGTAGAAGTCCATTCACATCGTATAGATGGAACACATGATGCTGTGGGCACATTCGGTACAAGGAAGGTGAGAGCCTTCTCTCTCCATCCTGAGCCTTCTACCAAAGCCCCTTTCTTGCAGGCCTCTAATGCTGTGGCTGTCCTGCAGAGATGTGCACTTATGTGCTGGGAGGGGGGGTAAGAGACACTCGAGAACAGGATGGCTTTTATACCCCACTTCCAGAAGCTTCTGAGAGAGGCCTCTATGCATCTGTCCAAATAAACGCACCTTAAATTAACTAAGTAAATGCTCTAAATAAATCAATAAGTGAATGCTCTAAATAAAGAACTAAATGCTCATTCCTCTAATCTTAGCCACCCAGCAAGTTGAGCTCTGAAGATCACAGTGGAAAGCCAGTCTAGTCAGTAAAAGTCTAAAGGCACTTGTCTTCAATTAGGCAGCAAAAAGCCAGAACTTGACCTATGACTCAAATGGTACAGTGCTAATTTTTGAACACCAAAGGGATGGCATTTAGACCTGGGTTCAGGTTCAAGTGGCAGCACTGGACCACACACCAAAATGTAAATGATTTCAGGTTCTAACAGGCAAAGCTATCACAATCCCTCCCTGATGGCTCAAAAGTGATTCAGCCCCCAGCTTTTCCTCTGACTCCAGTATTTCACAGGCCTCCGCCATTAGTACTGACACCTCATTTCTTACTGGGAAATGGGATTTCCTAGGATGTCACCTAGGTGAGGGCTGCAGTTGGGAGCCACTTACTCATGCCTGAAATCCAACTTCTCAGTAAGCACACTGTTGAGACTCCAGTAGCTTGTGAGGGAAATGAAATGGCATGGTGTCCTAGTCATAATAAAGTAGTTTGTGCACTTGTATCATGCTTAGCTCCCCTGTGAACACCCCAGGGAACCAAACAGGCTCAGAGAGGAGCCAAGTATTCCAAGACTTGGCCAGGAGGGGTGAGCAAACCTGGGTTTGGAGGGGGAACACTCACTTTTTCAAGAGAATTTCCAGCAACTACTACATTGTCCTCCACTATTTGAAATTGTGCAGGAAGTTTCCCACATAAAAGAGATCACCTTTCTGGTAGGCAGGGATCAGCTTTGTCAGCAGCATCTCCAACAGGCCTTCCTCCACGATCCATAGGTTACAAGGCTCATTCAGAGTCTGAGCTGACTTACCATCACACTATGTTGGCAAAACAGTGGATATTTCAAACGTAGGAATGGGACCACACTTCACACTGAGGAATTGGAATAGAGTAGATTGGTAATGACACACTCTAATCTCAGTATAGTCACTTGAAAGCACACAAGAAGGTTGTAGTGTGTGGGCAGGATGATGGGTTCAAATAGGTTTCCTCTCAATATACCTCATCTGAGTTGCCCTGGAGTTTCCTGGCTTTCTTCCTAGAGAAATGCCTGATATACTGGAATTTTGGCTTGGCACTGATCCAGCATCTACTTCTTCAAGTGAGACATCCATATCTCTCATGCCTGAGATGCGAGCCTCCTGAACTTTGGCAACAGCACAGCAACATCTTTCTGGTTCCTGAGCCACAGGCCAAGGGAACTGGCTTGAGCTGGTTGTCACATACAGTGGCTTGGTTACCAGGGTTCCATATTCTGTTCCATTGTGAGGGAGGTAGGGTCACCTTTCAAGGTCCAATGACCAAAGCTCCTTGCTCACAGAAGACCTCCCCAAAGACATACTGGAGGCTGAATCTCCCTTCCCACCTCACATATGGATGTAGTAAACAGCACACCTTTTTGTTCAAATCCCAAGTCACTAACTAGGCGCAAGTGCTAGCCTGGTCTCAGGCTCAAGGAGCCTTTCTTAGGTAAGATCCAAACTTAACTGTCACTATTCCCCTTACCCTTCACAAGACATTTTGCTTCACAGTGCCTTCTCAGCTTGCATTTTGCCTCTTGCACATTTTTTTGCTAGTCCTGGGACTTGACCTCAGAACCTGACCATAGTTCTTAGGCTTTCTTTAGGCTATAGCTGTCCCATCAAGCCACAGCGCCACTTCCAGAGTTTTCTATGTGTAAGGTACTGCAGAATCAAACCGGAGTCTTTTTGTGTGGTAGCCAAGCACTCTACAAATAGATGAAACACCCAGGCCATCTTGCACATATTTTTCACTTCGATCTACTAGGACATTGTTAGGTTTCTGTATCCTAATCTATTTTTCTTCCTGATGAATATCTGTGCTGTCATCTGTAAAAATGCAAGTGGGAAAATCACAGAAGCATTGGTGACATAAAAAAAGTCTTACAGACATAGATATGTGTTCATTCTTTGTAGGAGAAAGGATATTTTGATATGATGATGACTATTTATAAATACTTTATCAGGGTTTAGAGTTTGGCCCAGTGGTAGAGTGCTTGCCTAGCATCCATGAAGATCTAGGTTTGAGTCGTTAATATCATACAGATATAAAAATCCATATGGCAATGTGGCTCAAGTGGCAGAGGGCTAGACTTGGGAAAAGCCAAGAGCAGTGCTCAGGCCCTGAGTTCAAGCCCCAGGAATGGCAGAAAAAACAAAAGAAAAGAAAAGAAATGTGCTTTTTACATGTTATTCACTCAAGCATTTGCCTCTGAATTCTTCGCTTCTGCATCTTGTGACTTATCCCTTTCCCTCAATGTAGACAAGAAAAACAGATTTTATTACGTGCTATCCTGTTGTCCAATCTTTGGATATTAATTCAAAATACAATATTGCCTGAGAAACTGTGTGTGTGCATGTGTGTGTGTACCTGCCAATGTGTGCATGCACACATGTGTACAGGGTTTAGGGCTTACTCATAGGGCCTGTGTGATAACCCTCAGCATCTTTTCCTCAAAGGTATTGGTCTTTCACTTCTAGCTTATTATAACTAATTGGAGTTGAGAGGTTCACTCAATTTCTTGCCCTGTGCATTGGAACCCAGTGCTGGTTTCTCATATTGTTAATTGTAGCTATAGAGAAGGCTGAGGTCTGGGGATCCTCGTTAGAATCCAGCCCCTGAAAGAAAGTCACTGATAGAAATCTTTATCTTCAGTTAAGCACGAATATATAAGGCAAAAGTGGAACTGTGGCTCAGTTCCTCTTGTACTAGCCATGAGAAAATTAGTAATTGACAGCATCTGGTCCCTGAGAGAAATCCTTAGCACTGGTTCAAAAAAAGAAAGAAAATAATGAAAAAAAATTAAAACTTGCTGAGGAATCCATAAGGATAAACGTGCCTGTGAATAATCTTGTCATTTCAGATTCCCTCGAGAGCTTATGACTCTCTATATTTTATCAAGTTTTTTAAAGATATTTACATCTTTTCTATCTTTCTTAAACAGAGATAGCCATCCACAAAACACAAACCCAAACTCTCTCACAGTATACCACCCACCTATAAGTGTCTGGCTATGTATATATGTATAGTCATATGTATTGATCTGTCTCTCTATACTAATATATATATGCATAAACATATGTATTTAGATAAACAGGAAACATACATAGAGAGGTCTCAGGCATTTCCAGATTTTGTGCAAGTCTTCTGAGTGCAACTTACCATTGTATTGTTTGTCAACATAGAGTCCCTCTAACTTTTGGCCAGCTTCTTGTCCTTTGATACTTTTTTCTGCCGGTCCTGGGTTTTGAACGCTAGGCCTGGATGCTGTCACTGAGCTTGAGTTTCTTGCATTCAGTAGTTTATTGCAGATAAGAGTCTCATGGAGTTTCTGTCCTGGGCTGGCTTTGAATTGTGATCCTCAGATCTCAAACTCCTGAGTAGCTAGGATGACAGTCTTGAGCTACCAGTACCTGGTTCCTTTGCCTCTTTTACCCTTTTTTTTGGCCCCACCACAGCCATGGTATCTACCTTCCTATGTTCTCTCCACCTGCCCCCAGACAGCGGTCTGACAGATGCTTTCCACCCACTTATTCATGTCCTCCTCTGTATTGGCTGACAGCTAAGACATGCACTCACTTGTCTGGGTGCCAAACACAAAGCCATGTGATTGTTTCTCAGTCTGGAACATCCTATCAGATTTATAGCACCACAGAGGGTCAGGTTGATGCTCCTCCAGGGCTTCTTAAATTGTTCTCATATTAATCCACAACACGTTTGTCATCACTTGTCCAGCTAATTCATGGACTAAACCAGCATTCCCTACAAACTTAGATCCCAATACCATGAGGACACTCAAGGGTGCATTAGGAGTGTGACCTGCAGGTGGATGTGAGCCCGCTTCAATTTTTAGAGTTGTTGATATATTTTAGATATGAGGCCTTTGTCCATTGTTTAGTTGGTGAATATCTTCTCCCACTCGGTAGGCTTCCTGATTAGTTTACCAGCTATATCCGTTACCATACAAAAGCTCTGCAGTTTAATGCAGTCCCACTTATCCAGCCTTTCTCTGATTTGTTGTGATTCTTGGTCCTTATTAAGAAAGTTTCGACCTGTGTCAAGGAGGCCTAGTGTATCTCCTATTCCTTCCTGTAAACTTTTCAGTGTGTCAGCTTTTACCTCCAGGTCTTTGATCCATTTGGAGTTGATTCTGGTGCAAGGTGACAAAGAAGGATCCAGCTTTAGTTTTCTGCTGGTGCTTAACCAGTTCTGCCAGCACAACATGTTGAAGAGGCTATCTTTCTTCCATTCTATTTTTTTGGCTCCCTTGTCAAAGATTAGGTGGCCAGTCTCCATGGACACAATGACATCAAGGTGATGCCAACTTCCCCATCTCTATATACTTCTAACTATGGGATGGGAGCTGAGGTTCTCTTCTGTGACTCCATCCGCTAAGAGGCTCATGCAGATTTCTATCCTTTGCTCATCATGGTGACTCTTTGGTTAACAAGTCACTGTTGGGCTTCCAGTTCACCACATATAGAACCCATACTACAACACTTTTCTTAGAAGGACTGATGACTTTTAAATATTCTCTAGTTTTAAATTTCTAGTTCCTTCTCTCTTTCATCTATATATTTCCCTTCCTCACATACTTCCCTTTTTTTACCTTCCTTCTTTCATTCCTGGCCTTGAACTCAAGACCTGGAGCTTTTTCTTAGCTTTTCTTTGCTCAAGGTAGCACTCTAGCTCTTGAGCCACAGCTCTACTTCAATCTTTGTTCTTGCTCTAAACTGGGAGTAAGAGTCTCATGCATTTTTCCCTTTGCTGGGTTGGTTTTAAACCACAATAATAAGACGAGGATCCTGAATATGCCTCGGATTACAGGTATTATCTAATCAAAACAAATTCCTGATTTCTTTTTTAGACATAATTAGTTCTTTCAGGTGAGCCACAAGCCACTCATGCAAGAGCATTGCAGGATCCCAGCATTCATCTTGTCTCCAGTCTTATTCCATCCATCTCACAATGGCCATCTAAAACACCCTGCTGCATGCCTGAAGTCGCAAGGAACGTTCTCAACGCCATGAGAAGCCCCCTTAAGCTCTGCCTCAGATATGCCCAGCCCCCATCCCACTTCCACATGAGCATTTGTATAGGAGAAATTTCCTGAGTACATCATCATCTTTTCCTCACCATTCAAATTTCATCTCCCAGACAAAGAGGAACATGATCCATGGTTTGATAGCAGCTCCAGCTTCATAGTCCCAGCCACCAACACCCCCCCATTACCCTGCCAGACACCTGAATTCAAGAACAATGTTTTCACTACCCCTGACTCTTATCAAATGTTTTAACTTATACAGTGCATTAAAATAATTTTACTAAATGGAATAAACACATGGCATCAAGCTTCAGAATCTTTGCACCTGAACTTTTAGTGAATAACAGACACACCAGCATTTATGTAGCCAACAGAAATCTTAGCTTTGAGATTTCAGCATTCCTGGTATCCAAGTTTGGATGTGCTAACACTGCCCTTAATGGGGCAATTCAATCACACAATCCCACAACAATCAATGTCATTTGACATTCACTGGTAGGTGGTGCTAGGAACAAGACTGATGTGCCAACTCCATGCTGGCTTGACCTATGCCATCTTCAAACCTGGAGCAAGTGGGGCTCCTCTCTCCATGACACCTTTTGCGTACTACCCCAGGAGGACCTTTACCTTGAGACAAAATTATGAAGACTATCTCTACCAGCAAAGATTCCAGTGAGATGTGCCTACATGGATAAAGCTAAAATCTCACTAAAGTGAGGTTGTTGGCAGTGCTGGAGCCTGAACTCAGGGCCTGGGCACTAAGCATTTATACTCAAGACTAGCCCTTTACCACTTGAGCCCAAACTCCATCCCCAGCTGTTTTTATTTTTGGTAGTAAGAATCTATCAGACTTTCCTGTTCTAGGTGACTTGGAACTTCCATACTCAGATCTCAGCCTCCAGACCAGCCTGGATTAAAAGTGGGGATCAGCCATGCCCCACACCTGAGGACTTCTGCCAGCACATTTTTCCCAAAAATTGGAAGAGGAAGATGAGGGAGGGTTGGGCTCATCCTGCCCTGCATATGAAGGAGAGCATCAGCGCCTGAACTTCATTCCCTGTTGTAGGCTGCTGGAGGAAAAGGAAGCAAATAGGCACAGGCTGGCAGCAGATGCCACAGAACAACTTGTGACCAAGACTCCCAGAGCAGACCTCAGAATCGATGACAGAGTTGGATCTACCCAGTAACAGAGGCTGTGGTGACACCTGAAACTGCGCGTTTGAGCCTTTGCTGCTAGTAAACAGGGCCACCTATGTCTCAATGAGAAAGGTGAGATTTTGGTGGAGAAGGTGAGATTAAACCTTATGTATCATGCAAGAAGACAGACTATAAGGGGTCTTTTATTATTCCAAGTGAAATTTTGGATTTCCTCTTCTGTTTCTTTAAAGAATGACATTCGGATATTGATGAATATTGCACTGAATTTGTAGACAGTCCTTATCAAGATTGTCATTTTTACAATATTACTTCTTCCAAAGCAGGAGCATAGGTTTTTGCATTTCCTCAGTTCTGCGTTAATTTCCTTCTCCAGGGTTTATAGTTCCATCAAAAAGGTGCTTTACATTCTAAGTTAATTCCTAGGTATTTTATTTTCTTTGATAGCAAAATGAGTTGCTATCCTGATTCTTGCCTCATTCCTCTCATTTGTTGGCATATAGGAAGGCAGTTGACATTCAGGATTAATTTTATACCCTGCTACCTTACCAAAGTTTTATATCAGCTCAAGCAGCTTCGGAGTAGAGTCTATAGGGTTCGTTAAATACAGAATCATGTCATCTGTAAGGAGAGAAAGTTTCAGTTCCTCTTTCCCTTTTCCTCCTCACTCCAGTTAGAATGGCCAAGATCCAGAAATCTAATAACGTATGCTGGAGGGGATGTGGCCAGGAGGGATCACTACTACACTGGTGGGATTGCAAACTCGTTCAACCACTATGGAAAGCACTATGGCAGTATCCCAAAAAGACTAAACATAGAGCTCCCCTGTGACCCAGCAATTTCACTACTTGCCAATCGTCCAGATAGGACATACTAAATTCACTAGAACAATAACCTTTATCACAGCACTATTTACTATAGCAAAGGTATGGAACCAACCCAGATGCCCGTCAGTTGATGAGTAGATCAAATATGGTATTTTTACACAATGGAATTCTGTGCTTCTGTCAGAAAGAATGACATAGACGAATTTGTAAGGAAATAGAAAGATTGTAAAGTTTAGAAATTAGTTTCTGTATCCTTATCTCTCCTTCTCTATCTCTGTAAAATTTAGAAGTTCTTGTTTCTCTCTCTCTCTCTCTCTCTCTCTCTCTCTCTCTCTCTCTCTCTCTCTCTCTCTCTCTCTCTCTCTCTCTCCAATCCTTAGGCTTGAACTCAGGGCCTGAGCTACTTTTGCTCAAGGTTCGCACTCTACCATTTGAACCACAGTGCTGCTTCTGGCTTGCTCTTTTCACGTAGTATTGAGGAATCTAACCCAGGCCTTCATCCTTGATAGGTTAGCACTCTACAACTAAGCCACACAGTCAGCTTTTAGAGGTTTCTGACAAAGGTTTTCCTACATGCTATTATTTCTTCTGTGAGTGCTCTTAATGCTTGCTGAAGGTTGACTTTGTTTAGAAGACTTACCCTAATGCTCCCATATACAGAGATTCTATATATAGCTAAATGTTTTTCATTACTCAGAATTTCTCTATTGTGTATGTTCTGAAATGTACTGAAGACTGACTTCTGATTAAAAGTCATTGCACATTTGTTCTATTCATTAGTTTTCTTTTCTTCTATGGGAATCAGGTTTGTGATGAACACAGAAGTATGCCTTCCAGGTCAAACACTTTCCACATTTGTAATATTCATAAGGTTTTTCTCTCCTATGTGCATTTTATACTTAGTCATGCATTCATGATGGATTTTTCATATTCTTATATTCATACGATTTTTATCCTGTGTCTTTGTGGTATCATGCAAACTCAACTATGAGTTCTTCAAAAAAATTTCCCTTTCATTTTATTCGTAGGATTCTATCCTGTGGGTGTTTAGTGATAAATCTTGACTTGTGCCTTCTGGGGAAAAGACTGAACATTTGCTACATTCATTAAGGGTTTGATCTTGTGTTGGTTCTGTGACACAAGCTGAGTTTTCTTCCACAGACTAAAAAGTCTTTCCTATTTATTACATTGCTAAGGCTTCTCATATGTGTGAACTCTCTTACGCTTCCTGAAGGGTGAATACTGCATGAAAGACTTTCAAATTTGTTTATATTCCTAAGGTTCCTAATATGTGTGAATTCTGTTTTGCCTCCTGTAATGTGACTTCCATCTGAAGGTCTTACCACATTTGATGCACTCTTACAGTTTCTCTCCTGTGTGTGTTCTCTGATGCAATTTGAGGGAAGACTTCCATTTGAAAGACATTCCACATCGGTTACATTCATAAGGTTTTTCTCCTGTTTGAATTGTCTTATGCATGTTGAGGTTTGGCTTCTGTGTGAAGGACTTTCCACATATGTTACACTCATAAGGTGTTTCTCCTGAGTATATTCTCTGATGAACATGGAGTTTTACCTTCCATTTGAAAGACTTTCCGCATTCACTACATGCATAAGTTTTCTCTCCTGTGTGTGTTCTATTATGCCCATCAAGATATGACTTCCACTTGAAGGTCTTTCCACATTTGTTGCACACATAAGGTTTCTCTCCTGTGTGTGTTCTTTGATGCAATTTGAGGGAAGATTTCTGTCTGAAAGACTTTACACATTGGTTACATTCATAAGGTTTCACTCCTGTGTGTATTCTCTGATGAACACGAAGTTTTCCATTCCCTTGGAAAGACTTTCCACATTCATTACACTTATAAGATTTCTCTCCTGTGTGTGTTATTTGATGAACTCGAAGGTGTATCTTCTGGGTGAAAGACTTTTCACATTTGTTACATTCATAAGGTTTCTCTTCTGTGTGTCTTCTCTAGTGCAAAGTGAGGTATGATTTCAGTCTAAAAGTCTTCCCACATTTATCCCATTCATAAGATTTCTCTTGTGTGTGAGATCTCTGATGTGTGCTGAGAGCTGAATTCTGGGCAGAAATTTTATTACGTTCCTCATATTCATAAGGTTTGTCTTCTCTTGGAGATCGAGGTTGGAGCGTCAGGTGTGACTTCTCAGAAATTAATTTTCAGACTTGATGTACGCATCACATATCTCAGGATATTTGCTCTGAGGTATTGTAAGGCGTATTTCATTACTGAAGATTTCTCACATTCACTACATGTATGAGGAGTCTCTCCTGTGTACATTTTCGGATGTGTAGTGATGGTCGGTGTTAAGTACAATATTTTTCATCACACAGTACATTTAGCAGTTTTCCTCCCTCCCTGAAGAATTTCTTGGGCAGGGAGAACAGAATTATGATACTGCAGATCTTTTGGACTATCACAATCATGAATAAAATGCTCTGAATATCCGATGGATTTTTTAAAAACAAGAGACATAAGAGATCTATAAGCAGCATGCATGTCATCAGGCTTAGGAGACAGAAGCATGTTCTGACACTTAATGAACACCTCAGTCCTCACCCCTAAGTTGTTACCGTTATTACTAATCAGCTCTGGATTATGTGTAGAGCTCAAATTTAAAGTTGTTGCTAATCTCACGTTTTCCTCCACTTCGATACTACTTGCAACTGCTACTTCACAAACACATTCATGTGGACTTTCCTGGCAGGTCTTGAACACATTTTCCATTACCTGGACATCTAAAATGAGTCATAGAAAAAAAGACACAAACATACATGAGATACAAATATTCCTTACTGTAAAGGTAATGACTTTACTTTCCCATCCTAAGTGTTAGATATTTTAAAATATAAAAGTGGAAATTGATTTATGAGAAATTTATGCTTTTCTCCCTAACATATTAAGAAAATGATATTTTATAATAACCAATAATGTATTTCTGTGTTTTATTCTCTTTTTATATCACAGGAAATATTTATTGAAATTACCCAACTATGTATTGCTACAGTTTTAAGCTGAGTACTACCTATAATATACCTGCAGCTGTTTTTTTTTCAAATACTGTTTTGTTTATACATTGAGGAATAGCTGCCTTTCTTTTATTTTTGAGAAATAATCTAAATATTGTGCTGTTTTGCATCTTTTTAAAACTTTCTTTTCTTTTCTTTTCTTTTTTTTTGTAGTTCATAGGCCTCGGCTCTGTCCCTGAACACTTCAGCAGAAGACTATAACCCCTAACCTTGAGCTACAGCCCCACTTCCTGTTTTCTAGAGTTAACTACAGATAAGAGTCTCAGGTCCTGAGTAGCAGATAGGATTACCTTACCCAGTTTCAATGCTGTTTGCTTTTTAACCATTAAGTGAGGAACACGAATTTTTTCTAGATTTGCGGCCACAAGTTTGGTTTATATGTCTGTTTGCCTTTGATCCAAGCAAGAACGATTCTTGAGAGTAAGGACTTACACCTACATCCCTTCAGTTACAACTTCTCACTAAAGTCTCAATTTAGGTATTTGTGGGATATTTGAAATTTGTTTCTTTCCATTTGAAGTCTTATAAAAATTCCTTTTCTAACACTCCTGTCCCTCAGAACCATGGAAGACCAGAAAATCTCCAGCTCATTGTCTAGTTAATTTTCTTATGTTGATTGAAACTTTGTTGTTGTTTTTTTCCTTCCATTCCTGGGTTTGAACTTAGGACCTAACCACTGTCCTTGGGTTTTCTCAAGACTAGAACCCTACCAATGAAGTCATTACTTCTGGCTTTTTCTATGTATGTGGTAATAAGGAATCAAACCTGTGTCTTTGTGCATGCTAGGCAAGCACTCTATCACTAGGCTCAATTTCTGGTGGAAAGGTCTGGTTCTGAATACCAGTCTCTTCCTACCAGCAAAAAGATATTATCCTTATCAGAGAATAATGCCCTGACTTATTCCTTGTTTGCTCAATCATTTATAGTCTTAGTTTTAAAGAAATGAAATATCATTCTTTCTTTCTTTCTTTTTTTCTTTCTTTCTTTCTTTCTTTCTTTCTTTCTTTCTTTCTTTCTTTCTTTCTTTCTTCCTTTCCTTCCTTCCCTCTTTCTTCCCTCTTTCTTCTTTCTTCATGTCTTTCTTTCTTTCTTTCTTTCTTTCTTTCTTTCTTTCTTTCTTTCTTTCTTTCTTGTTTTGCATTCCTGGGACTTGAATTCTAGACCTGGCTGTTCTTCCTGAGCTCTTCAGCTCAAGGCTACTGCCCTATGTCTTTAGCCTCAACCCCACTTCTCATTTTCTATTGGTTCATTGGAGAGAAGAGTCTAAGGTGTTTTGTGATTGGTCAGTCTTTGAACCTTGATCCTCAGATCTCAGCCTCCTAAGTAGCTAGGATTACAGGCATGAGCCATGGGCTCATGGCTTTCTCATTTTATTTTGTTTCACAGTGATTTCTACAGAGAAATCTAACTTTAACTCTACTGCCACATAGAATTCATTATATCACCCTATGATTCTTGGTGCCAGGGGTTTGGGCTAGCATGCACCACGACCTGGTTCAGTTCCTTGGTACTACATACAAAGAAAAAGCCAGAAGTGGTGCTATGACTCAAGAAGTAGAGAGCTAGCCTTGAAAAAACCCAAGGACCATGCTCAGGCCCTGAGACCAAGCATAGAATTGGGAAAAGAAAATGATTCTTGATTCATTCACAAAGAATTCCATAGGTTCCACACAGGATTTAGGGTAACTAAGAATATTATTGCTCAGTACATCACAACATGAACTTACCAATGGGGCTCAGGCTCCAACATCAATATGAAGATGCATTCACTCACCTGTGATATTCTTGTCAGAGGAATTTCCTATCCAGAGTTCTGCACAGTGCTCTAGCTTGTCAATTAATACAGGTTTGGGAACACAGGGCCCTGTAAATTAGAAACAGTAGAGAATTATTGCTTATGCTGTGTCATCATTGCTTTAAGTTCGCAGACATCCTACTCACAAGTTATCTATTAAATCTTTTTTCTCATTTCTCACTGGCTCCATGGTTGACTTTTCCCCAGCTCTGGATTCATTTTGTATGGCATAAACTTAGCTGTCTTGCTCAAGGCTAGAAAAATACCAGTTTGAGTCCCAGCTCCACTTACATGCATAGGTCTTCATGCATGCTAGGCAAGCACTCAACCACAAAGACAAACTCTTGACACTCCACTAACAGTTTTGAGGGGTTACTTGGAGTTATAGAATTTCATGGCGATTTTTATGCCATTGCTGGCTTCAAATTAGAATTCTTAGATTTCTTCCTCCTGAATATTTTAAGATTACAGGCATGAAACATTGCACCTAGTGCCAGGTTTCCATTATAAACTCACTGTTTAGTGATTTGTAGATCCTATTTCCAATAATGATATATATTCTATTCTGGATTGTTTATTCACTTACAATTACTGTGTAAGTTTGGAATGTCGTCTCCATTAGAGGAAACATAATTTAGAACTGTTGTCAAAGTATCCTGAAGGTATCCTGAAGAATGAGTACAAAATTACCTTAGGTTTTCTTTAGAAAGTAATGATACTTCTCAGGGGCCTGGAATCTTTCATTTAAATAGTATTGAAAGTTTGATAAACATTCACGTATCTGCAAAATAACAAGGCACTTGGCCTTTCAAGTGAATTTGACTTTTGCTCGCCTAAGGACACCAGGTTGCTGTAGGTCTCCAGCATTACATCTCTGTACAGGGTCCTCTGAGCATTGTCCAGATGCTGCCACTCCTCCCAGCTGAAATCCACAGCTACATCATCAAATGACACCAGCTTCTGGAATGGCACATTTTCATCAAGTAATTAACACCGAGTTATAAACACACCATGTCTGGAATTTTATTCTTTTTTTTATTGGACTTTTATTCCTTTACTTAAATGTTTAGACTTACATGAAATATTGACCTGAAAAGCTTAGGGATGGTGCCTAGGCCCAGAGTTCAAGTCCCAAGACCCACAAAAAAGTAAAAAGGCAAGCCAGGTTTTGGTGGATCACGCCTGTCATCCTAGCTACTCAGGAGACTGAGATCTGAGGACCATGGTTCAAAGCCAGCCTGGCACAAAATTCCATGAGACTCCTTTCCAATTACCCACCATAAAATGTTTAATGGCTTGTGGCATATCATAGTAGAGCAATTGTGGTATAGACAAAAATAAGTCGGGGGAGTAGATTTAGGTTATAAATTGAATTATTCCATTGAAAAATAACTACATTGTATGATGACATATGCTGGTACTGTGAGAATATTGCAAAATCTTAGGGTATCAAGTAATAATACTGTGAAGTACACCCAGAATGTTAATGTTCTATGTCTGGCATAATAGTCACTTGGGGAAGAAAGTTTTTTTTCTTTTTTTGGCTGGGGGATTTGTAAGGCTTGAACTCTGGGCCTGGGCATTGTTCCTGAGCTCTTCAACTCAAGGCTATCACCCTACCTATGAAGCCACAGTGCCATTTCCCATATTCTAGTGGTTAACTGTAGATGAGAGTCTCATAGACTTTCTAATTCCCAGGCTGGCTTTGAACCATATCTTTAGATATCAGCCTGATATCTGAGTAGCTAGGATTACAGGTAGAAGTCACTGCACCTGGCAAGAAATTTATTTCTTGCTGTTTTATACTACAAATTTACTGTATGTCTTACTTTTTCAAAAGGAATGAGGATGACCTTTGTTCTGTATATAATGGGAAGAGGGGTAGGGAGCTGTGAGCAGAAGAACTGAGGGGCAATACTAGGGTAGGACAATAGCCTTAAACTAAAGAGATCACGGCCCAAGGTCCAAGCCCCATGACTTTCCCCACTACCCCACAAAAAAAGGCAAAAAAATTGGAGATTGGAGAGGATTTTCTAAAAAGAATATATAGAAATAGTAGTTCAAAATGTAGAAAGAAGTTCAATATTAACAGTCATGAGAAAAATTAAAATTACAATGAAATCATTACTTTAAATATGTTAATATAAATATAGTTTTAAACAAAAAGATCCACATACACACACCAAACACACACACACACACACACACACACGCATACAGAAAAACAACTTTCAAAGTCTAACTATTACTGGGAAGGTAGTGAGAAGAAGTAGAACTTTGGAATAGTTCTGCAAGGAATATAAAACAATCAAAAATTGCGTTGAGAGTGGTAAAAAAGCACTAAATATAGAATTACATAGAAATATGGTCCAACACTTCTATTTCTAGATTTGTACCTAACGGAAGAGAAAGCAGAGACTAGAACAAATATGTGGAGAATCCATTCACAACTATTAATAATAATCAAAAGATAGAAATATGCAAAACAATGCATTGAAAAGGAAGAACATTTTACTATATTTTACAGATGAATCTTGATTACAGTAAACTAAAAATACAGCAGTCATAAAGGAAGAGCTAGGGTATGTTTTCCCTTCCAGAGCTTCCAAGGATCAACAAACCCTTAGAGCCAAAAAGCACGATGGTTCCAGAGAATGGAGTAGAGAGGAACAGGAGCTGAATGTTTAATGATTATACATGGAAGATGAAAATTGCTCTAGATGGGTAGAATGAAGAGAGAACTGTACCCTAAACAATGGTTATGTAGCCACACAGGATGGGACACACCTATACTCCCTGATCTTGGGAAACTCAAGAAGGATTTTTAGCCATCCTAGATGCATGGAAAGATCTATCATAAAAACTAATGTGGAGGGGCTGGGAGTTTGGCATAGTTGTAGAGTGCTTGTATGAAGACGAAGGTTCAATTCCGCAGTACCACATACACAGAAAATACCAGAAGTAGTGCTTTGGCACAAGTAGATCACTAGGCTTGAGGAAAGCTGAAGGACAGTGCTCAGACCGAGTTCCAGCTAAAGGGCTTGTTTAAAAAAAACAGAAAGCTGAGCACGATGGGGTGGTAGCTCACTTCTATAATCCTAGCTACTCAGGAGGCTGAGATCTGAGGATCAAGGTTTAAAGCCATCCTGGCACAAAAAGACCTGAGACTCTTATCTCCAATTTACCTTTAGAAAATGGGAAGTGGGGCTTGGCTCCAGGGTAAGGTGGTAGCCTGGAGCTGAAGAGCTCAGGGATAGTGCCCAGGCTGAGTTCAAGATCTATGACCCACCAAAAAAAAAAACAAAACAAAAAATAATATGGAAAAATTTGGATTCTGTGAATTTTATCAGGCATATAAATGTCTTTTTTTGCTGTTGAAATAACAAATTGTTTGGAAACATTTTAAAAGTTTTTACCTAGAAATGTACACTACAAATGGAATTAATAACAAACACAAAATATGCAAAAGATACAAATTATCACAATATGGGTATCCTGCTTCTGTATCTTTTCACTGACTCCTGTTCAAATGAGTCACATATTCTGAATCATTTCTCCCAGTCGATATATGCCACACATGTTAGCTTGTACTGAACTTCTTGGGAAATCAAAAGCAAATACTAAGCAAATGTGTGTTAGATTTTGTCAACAGTGATATTTCAAATATAAATCCCTACTCATTGCATTATTTAATATCAATGCCGGAATCTAACTTACACTGGCAGAATCTTCAATCTTTTGAGAATCTTCAAAAGGGTGTGTAAATATTTAGGATCGTTATGTCTTCCTGGAGGAAAGATACCTTTAGTAATATGTAGTCACCTTCTTTGTCTTTTCTTACTAATTTTAGTTTGAAGTCTATTGTATCTGATATGAGGATGGCAACTCCAGCCTGTTTATGGGGGCAGTTAGCTTGATAGACTTTATTCCAACCTCTCACTTTCAAAAGATGATTGTTTTTGGGTAAGATGTGTCTCTTGAAGACAGCAGAACGATGGCTCTTGGTTTTGGATCCAACTAGACAACCTATGCCGTTTAATTGGAGAGTTACGTCCATTGATATTGAGAGTTAGGATTGAGAGATATTTATTATTTCCTAACATTTTTAAAAGCTTTTAGTAGGGCCTGTGTCTTGACAGTTATTGTGGTCCTTAGATGGTATGCTGTTTAGGTGCCATTTCTTTCCCTATATTGCATTTATTTTGGTTTTCTATGTATAGAGCATCTTTGAGACTTCTCTGTACTGTTGGTTTTATTTCGACATATTGTTGCAGCTTTTCCCTGGAATGGAATGGTTTTATTGTTCCCTCAGTTATGAATGAGAGCTTAGCTGGCTACAGTATTCTTGGTTTGATTTAAGGGCACGATATATATGCTTCCAGTCACTTCGTGCTTGCATGGTCTCTGCTGAGAAATCTGGGGTTATTCTGATTGGTTTGCCTTTATAGGTTACTGATCCCTTTTCCCTGATTGCCTTTAGGATCTTTTCTTTCGTTTCTATTGATCCAGTTCGGATCACAATGTGGCGGTGGGATGTTCTTTTCTGGTCAGGTCTGTTTGGGGTTCTAAAAGCTTCTCGTATCTGGATGGGCCTGCCCTTCTGGATATTTGGGAAATTCTCTGAGATGATTCCCTGAAGTATATTTCCAATACCATTGACCTCTTTCTCCACGCCCTCCAAAATACCAACTAGCCTTAAATTAGGCTTCCTAATTGCATCTTGGACCTCCTGAAGCGCTCTCTCATATTTCCTAGATTTGTATGACTCATTTTCTGTTCTTTCCCTATAATAACTAAATTATCTTCAGGCCCAGAAATTCTCTCCACTGCAATTTCTAACCTGTTATCAAACTATCTACTTTATTTTTCATCTCCCTTGCTTCTAATTGCTCATTTTTGATGCCTTGCATCTCTTGTTTTAGATCATGTATGGATTTCTTTATCTCCTTGATTTTCTTTTGAGTGGTTAGCTCAGTAGCTTTATTTTCTTAGGACATTTGCTGGAGTTTGGTCAGGTTTTCATTTGTGGATTCTATGAATTCATCCATATTTCTTTGAAAATCCTTTATTATGGCCTACTTAATGGCTTCTTCTTTTCCCTTATCACCTTGTTTATGATTCCCTCTTGTTCAGCTATGACTTCCTCCATTATCTCTTTCTTTATATTTTCACATTTTCCATTAATGATGTTTATCAATTGCATTTGTGTAGCACTTGGAAGACTCTCCTCTAGGTTTGCGAGTGACTGTTTCATTGTCTGTTTTCATTGCGTGGGGGATGTTGTTTCTTGATTTGACATTTTTCTTGAGTTTCTTGTTCTGCCCATTTGAAAATGGGAGCAAGATTACTACTAAATACGATTATAGTTTTTCAGATATAACCAACCTAGACCTCTGTAGCTGGCAGACACTAGATGCTCACAAGTTTTGATTGGCATTATCACTATTTATTTTTGTGCACTTACAGACCAGTCTAATACAACCACTGATAAACGATTTATACCCAAAACAATAAGCCTCTCAATCCAATCTCTATTGTCTTTAAGTCCCTCTGAGCCTAGAGAATAATTAACCACCTACATATACAATATTCCTCAACAGCCATCAAGTGTAGATCCGTGCAGTATAAGGGTTGAAAGTTGAGCAGAGGTCCAGAGATAGAAAAAAAGAATGAGAGAGGTCACGGGAGGTACAAGAGGATTAACGTAGGAGTGTAAGAATATTGTAGTCCTGAAGGAAAGGTATAGCATAAGGATAACTGACCTAAGATGGTAAGTAGGTAGCATATTTGAGTACAAAGTTTGGAAAGTATTAGAATAAAACTTATGTGTTGCTGCACGACTACCTCTTAGCCCAACCAGTGGCCTCACAGTGGAGCATGGGATGGATCTGTTTTTCTTGTCTACGTTGAGGGAAAGGGGTATTTCACAAGATGCAGAAGCAAAGATTTCAGAAGCCAATGCTTTGAGTGAATTAGCTCGTAAAAAGCCTTTTTATTATCTTTTATCTTTCTGCCAGTCTTGGGGCTGGGATTCAGGGCCTGAGCACTGTCCTCGGGTTTTCTCAAGTCTAGCCCTCTGCCACTTGAGCCACAGTGCCACATCTAGATTTTCTATCTATGTGATACTGAGCAATCAAACCCAGATCTTCATGGATGCTAGGCAAGCACTCTACCACTATGCCAAACTCTCAACCCATACATAGTAATTATAAATTCATCATCGTCATATCAAAATATCCTTTCTCCTACAAAGAATGAACACTTATCTACGTGGGTAATGCTTTTTTTTAAATTTCACTAATTCTTCTGTGTCTTTCCCTGTTGCATTTTTTACACATGACAGCAAAGCTAATCATCAGGAAACAATTGATTAGGATAGAGAAACCTAATAATATCCTAGTAGATTGACGTCAAAAATATGTGCAAGATGCCCTGTGTGTTTGACCTAGTGGTAGAGTCCTTGGCTACCACGCAAAAAGACTCAGGTTTGATTCCTCATTTCCACATACATAGAAAACGCTGCAATTGGTGCTGTGGCTCGGTGGGACAGCTAAAGCCTAAAGAAAGCCCAAGAACAATGCTCACACTCTGAGGTCAAGTCCCCAGACTAGCAAAAACAAAAAAAATCGACAAGAGGCAAAATGCAGGCAGAGAAGGCACTGTGAAGCAAATGTTTTGTAAAGGATGAGGGCAATATTGACCCTTACGTTTGGATCTTACCTAAGAAAGGCTCCTTGAGCCTTAGACCAGACTGGTAGTTGGGCCTAGATGAAGACATTGGGAATGGACAAATAAGGTGTGCTGTTTACTACATCCACATGTATATTGTGAGATTGGAGGAGAGATTCAGCGTCCAGTATGTCTTTGGTGAGGTCTTCTGTGAGCAAGGATCTTTGGTCATTGGGCCCTGAAAGGTGACCCTGCCTCCCTCACAATGGAACAGAATATGGAACCCTGGTAACCAAGCCACTGTAACTAACAACCAGCTCAAGCCAGCTCACTTGGCCTGTGGCTCAGGAGGAAGAAAGATGTTGCTGTGCTGTTGCCAAAGTTCAGGAAACTCGAGTCTCAGGCATGGAAGTTGTAGATGTCTTACTCGAAGATGTACATGCTAGATCTTTGCCAAGCCACAAATCCAGTATAACAGGCCTTTCTCTAAGAAGAAGACCAGGAAATCCAGGGCAACCAGATGAGGTGAATTTCTAAGAAGAAATGTATTTGACCCCATAATCCTACCCACACACTGCAACTTTCTTTTTTTTTTCATTTTTTTATTGTAATTAGTAAAAGGGTTACATGATATTTGCCAGGTAGAAGGTGCATTAATTCACATACATGATACCCTTTCACATGTCTTGGTACCCATTTCCCTCCAACCCCACACCCCCCACCCGTCTTGGTTTTCCCCCCTTCCCTATCAAATTTCAAATATCCAAATACAAACAAATTCAATGTATCAGATAACAAAGTGAGATACTATACCAATATGGGATAACCAAGGGACAGCAAAGGAGATGAGAGACAACATAGTACATTAAGGACAACAATCATTCATTATGTGGCTTTTGTTTCAATATCCTGGAAGTCCTTTCAGTTAGCTTCACATTATATGGCCTTATATATGGCCTTTTGCTCTATTGCAAATCTCTGCCAGTGGAGCCCAAAGTTTCTACTGATTATGACAAATGAGGGAAACCACTGAGCCAAGTTCCTTTGAGTCTGGCTTACTTCACTTAATATGATTTGTTCTAAGTCTTTCCATTTCCTAACAAATGGGGTGATGTCATTCTTTCTGACAGCAGCACAGAATTCCATTGTGTACAAATACCACAACTTGTTGATCCACTCATCAACTGAGGGACATCTGGGTTGGTTCCATATCTTTGCTATGGTGAATAGTGCTGCAATGAACATTGTTGTGCTAGTGGGTTTAGTATGCCCTTGTTTCTGGATTGTTGGGTAAATGCCAAGTAGTGGAATTGCTGGGTCATAGGGGAGTTCTATGTTTAGCCTTTTGAGGCATTGCCACACTGCTTTCCATAGTGGTTGAACGAGTTTGCACTCCCACCAACAGTGTAGTAGTGATCCCTCCTGGCCACATCCACTCCAGCATTTGTTGTCATTCGTTTTCCTGATCCTGGCCATTCTAACTGGAGTGAGGTGGAATCTTAGAGTTGTTTTGATTTGCATTTCTTTTATGACCAGTGATGTGGAGCATTTGTTCATGTGTCTATAGGCTTTTTTTGTTTCTTCTTCAGAGAAAACTCTCTTTAAGTCTTTGGCCCATTTTTAATGGGATGGGTGTTACTTTGGAGGTTAGTTTTGGAGTGATTCAATTTTTTGAGTTGTTGATATATTTTAGATATGAGGCCTTTGTCCGTTGTTTGGTTGGTGAAGATCTTCTCCCACTCTGTAGGCTTCCTGATTAGTTTACTAGCTATATCCGTTGCCATACAAAAGCTCTGCAGTTTAATGCAGTCCCACTTATCCAGCCTTCCTCTGATTTGTTGTGATTCTTGGTCCTTATTAAGCCAGTTTCGACCTGTGCCAAGGATGCCTAGTGTATCTCCTATTCCTTCCTTTAAACTTTTCTGTGTGTCAGCTTTTACCTCCAGGTCTTTGATCCATTTGGAGTTAATTCTAGTGCAAGGTGACAAAGAAGGATCCAACTTTAGTTTTCTGCTAGTGCTTAACCAGTTCTGCCAGCACAACTTGTTGAAGAGGCTATCTTTCTTCCATTCTATTTTTTTGGCTCCCTTGTCAAAGATTAGGTGGCCATAGATCTGTGGTTTAATATCTGGGTCCGCAGTTCTATTCCATTGGACTTCAGGCCTGTTCTTGTGCCAGTATCAAGCTGTTTTCAGAATTATAGCTCTGTAATAGTCTAAAGTTTGGAATTGAAATTCCTCCAGCGCTGTTCTTTCTGCTAATAAGTGTTTTTGCTATACGGGGTCTTTTATTATTCCATATGAAATTTTGAATTGCCTCTTCTATTTCTTTAAAGAATGACATTGGGATGTTGATGGGTATTGCATTGAATTTGTAGATAGCCCTTGGCAAGATTCTCATTTTCACAATGTTGAATCTTCCAATCCAGGAGCATGGGAGGTTTTTCCATTTCCTTAGTTCTGCTTTAATTTCCTTTTTTAGGGTTTTAAAGTTTTCATCTAAACGGTCCTTTACATTCTTAGTTAAGCTAATTCCTAGGTACTTTATTTTGTTTGAGGCTATTGTGAAAGGAGTTTCTTTCCTGATTATTGCCTCATTCCTCTCACTATTGGCGTAAAGGAAGGCAGTTGATTTGTGAGGGTTGATTTTATGGCCTGCTACCCTTCCAAAGCTTTGAATCAGCTCAAGGAGCTTGGGAGTAGAGTCTATAGGATTCTTTAAATACAGAATCATGTCATCTGCAAAGAGGGATAGTTTTCTTTCCTCTTTCCCTACTTGGATCCCCTTTATGCTTGCTTCTTGCCTTATTGCACTGCCTAGGAAATTTTGTACTATGTTAGCAAGGAGTGGAGAGGGTAGGCATCCTTTTCTCGTTCCTGATTTTAGAGGGAATGGCTTTAGATTTTCACCATTAAGTATAATACTAGCAGTGGGTTTCTCATACACAGCCTTTATTACATTGAGAAATGTTCCATGGAGTCCTAGTTTCTCCACATCTTTTAACATAAAGGGGTTTTGGATCTTGTCAAATGCCTTTTCCGCATCTATTGCGACTATCATGTGATTTTTGTCCTTGCTCCTGTTGATGTGTTGAATTATATTAATTGATTTGTGTATGTTGAACCAGCTTTGCCTCCCTGTGATGAATCCAGTTTGATCATAGTGTATAATTTTTTGATGAGTTGTTGTAGACGGTTGGCCAGTATTTTGTTGAGAAGTTTTGCATCGATGTTCATCAAAGAAATGGGTCTAGAGTTCTCTTTCTTTGATGAATCTCTGTCTGGTTTGGGGATGAGGGATATAGTGGCTTCACAGAATGAGTTTGGTAAACAACCTTCATTTTCAATTTCGTTGAAGAGCTTGAGGAGTATTGGTGTGAGCTCTGCTTTGAAGACCTTATAGAATTCAGCTGTGAATCCATCTGGCCCTGGGCTCTTTTTAAGTGGAAGTTGTCTAATTTCCATTTCTATTTCAGAGCTTGAAATAGGCCTGTTGAGTTGTGTTAGCTCTTCTTGGTTCAGTGTGGGTATGTTAATATTGTCTAGGAATTCATCCATTTCTTCTAGGTTCTCAAATTTCTTGGCGTAAAGTTTTCAGAAGTATTCCCCCATGGTATTCTGGATCTTGGTAATTTCTGTCGTGATATTACCATTTTCATCTGCGATTTTGTTTATTTCAATATGCTCTCTTGTTTTTTCTGGTAAGATTTGCTAAGGGCTTGTCAATTTTGTTAATTCTTTCAAAGGACCATCTCCTTCTTTTGTTGATTCTATAGGTTTTTTTTTATTCCAAATCATTTAATTCTGCTTTGATTTTAATAATTTGCTTTCTCCTAATGGGTTTAGGGTTGGTTTGTTGCTCTTTTTCCAGGAGGTTAAAGTGAGACATTAACTAGTTGATTTGCCATTTTCCCAACTTGCTGTTGTAGGCACTCAGCACCATAAATTTTCCTCTGAGTACTGCCTTTGTTGTGTCTCTAAGGAGTTGATATTTGCGTGCTCCTTATTGTTAAATTTCATAAACAGTTGGATATCTGTTCTGATCTCTTCAATTACCAATTGTTTTTGATTCAACAATGTGTTGTTCAGTCTCCATGAGTTACAGGGTTTTCGTTAGTGGAGATATGTGTTCTGCTCCAATTTGATGCCTTTATGGTCTGAGAGTGTGCATGTAATAATTTCAGTGTTTCTGAATCTGTCCAGGTTTGTTTTATGGCCTAAGATGTGGTCTATTATGGAAAATGTTCCATGTGCTGCTGAGAAAAACGTATATTGTGTTGTTACTGGGTGGAATATTCTGCAGATGTCTGTTAGATCTAGTTGGTCTATATAGTTGTTCAGTTCTAAGGTTTCTCTGTTTAGTTTTGCCTTGTTGATCTGTCCATCAGTGAGAGTGGTGTATTAAACTCACCAACAATCACTGTATTTCGATCTATGTATGGTTTCAGTGTAAGTAAAGTTTGCTTGATGAAGTTTGGAGCTCCGGGATTGTGTGTGTAAATATTTAGGATCGTTATGTCTTGCTGGAGGAAAGATCCCTTTAGTAGTATGTAGTAACCTGCTTTGTCTTTTCTTACTAATTTTAGTTTGAAGTCTATTGTATCTGATATGAGGATGGCAACTCCAGCATGTTTATGGGGGCAGTTAGCTTGATAGAGTTTATTCCAACCTCTCACTTTCAAAAGTGATTGTTTTGGGGTAAGATGTGTCTCTTGAAGACAGCAGAACGATGGCTCTTGCTTTTTGATCCAACTAGACAGCCTATGCCATTTAATTGGAGAGTTAAGTCCATTGATATTGAGAGTTAGGATTGAGAGATATTTATTAGTTCCTACCATTTTAAAAAGCTTTTAGTAGGGCCTGTGTCTTGACAGTTCTTGTGGTCCTTAGATGGTATGCTGTTTAGGTGCCATTTCTTTCCCTATATTGCATTTATTTTAGTTTTCTATGTATAGAGCATCTTTCAGAATTCTGTGTAGTGTTGGTTTTGTTTTGACATACTGTTGCAGCTTTTCCCTGGAATGGAATGGTTTAATTGTTCCCTCAGTTATGAATGAGAGCTTAGCTGGCTACAGTATTCTTGGTTGGTAGTTATTTGATTTAAGGGCATGACATATATGCTTCCAGTCACTTCGTGCTTGCATGGTCTCTGCTGAGAAATCTGGGGTTATTCTGATTGGTTTGCCTTTATAGGTTACTGATCCCTTTTCACTGGCTGCCTTTAGGATCTTTCTTTCGTTTCTATTGATCCAGTTCGGATCACAATGTGGCGGTGGGATGTTTTTTTCTGGTCAGGTGTTTGGAGTTCTAAAAGCTTCTCGTATCTGGATGGGACTGCCCTTCTGGATATTTGGGAAATTCTCTGAGATGATTCCCTGAAGTATATTTCCAATACCATTGACCTCTTTCTCCACGCCCTCCTCAATACCAACTAGCCTTATATTAGGATTCCTAATTGTATCTTGGACCTCCTGAAGCGCTCTCTCATATTTCCTAGATTTGGATTGACTCATTTTCTGTTCTTTCTCTGTAATACCTAAATTATCTTCAGCCCCGGAAATTCTCTCCTCTGCATTGTCTAACCTGCTATCAAAACTATGTACTTTATTTTTCATCTCCCTTGCTTCTAATTGCTCACTTTTGATGCCTTTCATCTCTTGTTTTAGATCATGTATGGATTTCTTAATCTCCTTGATTTCCTTTTGAGTGGTTAGCTCAGTAGCTTTATTTTCTTTGGACATTTGCTGGAGTTTGGTCACGGATTTATTTGTGGATTCTATGAATTCATCCATCTTTCTTTGAAAAACCTTTATTATGGCCCCCTTTATGGCTTCTTCTTTTTCACTTATCACCTTATTTATGCTTTCCTCTTGTTCAGCTATGGCTTCCTCCATTATCTCTTTCTTTATATTTTCACATTTTTCATTAATGATGTTTATCAATTGCATTTGTGTAGCACTTGGAAGACTCTTCTCTAGGTTTGCCAGTGACTGATCCATTGTTTGTTTACATTGGGTGGGGGATGTTGTTTCTTGATTTGACATTTTTCTTGAGTCTCTTGTTCTGCCCATTTGAAAATGGGAGCAAGATTACTACTAAATACGATTATAGTTTTTCAGATATAACCAACCTAGACCTCTGTAGCTGGCAGACACTAGATGTTCACAAGTTTTGATTGGTATTATCACTCATTCTTTTTGTGCACTTACAGACCAGTCTAATACAACCACTGATAAGCGATTTATACCCAAAACAATAAGCCTCTCAATCCAATCTCGATTGTCTTTAAGTCCCTCTGAGCCTAGAGAATAATTAACCACCTACATATACAATATTGCTCAACAGCCATCAAGTGTAGATCAGTGCAGTATAAGGGTTGAAAGACGAGCAGAGTCCAGAGATAGAAAAAAAGAATGAGAGAGGTCAGGGGAGGTACAAGAGGATTAACGTAGGAGTGTAAGAATATTGTAGTCATGAAGAAAAGGTATAGCATAAGGATAACTGACCTAAGTTGGTAAGTAGGTAGCATATTTGAGTAAAAAGTTTGGAAAGTATTAGAATAAAACTTATGTATTGCTGCACGACTAGCTCTTAGCCCAACCAGAGGCTGCACAGTGGACCATGGGATGGATCTGTTTTTCTTGTCTACGTTGAGGGAAAGGGGTATATCACAAGATGCAGAAGCGAAGATTTCAGAAGCCAATGCTGTGATTGAATTAGCTCGTAAGAAGCATTTTTATTTTCTTTTATCTTTCTGCCAGTCTTGGGGCTTGAATTCAGGGCCTGAGCACTCTCCTCGGGTTTTCTCAAGTCTAGCCCTCTGCCACTTGAGCCACAGTGCCACATCTAGATTTTCTATCTATGTGATACTGAGCAATCAAACCCAGATCTTCATGGATGCTAGGCAAGCACCCTACCACTATTCCAAACTCTCAACCCTGACATAGTCATTATAAAGTCATCATCATCATATCAAAATATCCTTTCTCCTACAAAGAATGAACACTTATCTATGTGTGTAATGCTTTTTTTTAAATTTCACTAATTCTTCTGTGTTTTTCCCTTTTGCTTTTTTTACCCATGACAGCAAAGCTAATCATCAGGAAAAAATTGATTAGGATACAGAAATCTAATAATATCCTACTAGATTGACGTCAAAAATATGTGCAAGATGCCCTGTGTGTTTGACCTAGTGGTAGAGTCCTTGGCTACCATGTAAAAAGACTCAGGTTTGATTCCTCATTACCACATACATAGAAAACGCTGCAAGTGGTGCTGTGGCTGGGTGGGACAGCTAAAGTCTAAACAAAGCCCAAGAACAATGTTCACACTCTGAGGTCAAGTCCCAAGACTAGCAAAAACAAAAAAAAATTCGACAAGGGGCAAAATGCAGGCAGAGAAGGCACTGTGAAGCAAATGTTTTGTAAAGGATGAGGGCAATATTGACCCTTACGTTTGGATCTTACCTAAGAAAGGCTCCTTGAGCCTGAGACCAGACTGGTAGTTGGGCCTAGATGAAGACATTGGGAATGGACAAATAAGGTGTGCTGTTTACTACATCCACATGTATATTGTGAGATTGGAGGAGAGATTCAGCGTCCAGTATGTCTTTGGTGAGGTCTTCTGTGAGCAAGGATCTTTGGTCATTGGGCCCTGAAAGGTGATCCTGCCTCCCTCACAATGGAACAGAATATGGAACCCTGGTAACCAAGCCACTGTAACTAACAACCAGCTCAAGCCAGCTCACTTGGCCTGTTGCTCAGGAGGAAGAAAGATGTTGCTGTGCTGTTGCCAAAGGTCAGGAAACTCGAGTCTCAGGCATGGAAGTTGTGGATGTCTTACTCGAAGATGTTCATGCTAGATCTTTGCCAAGCCACAAATCCAGTATAACAGGCCTTTCTCTAAGAAGAAGGCCAGGAAATCCAGGGCAACCAGATAAGGTAAATTTCTAAGAAGAAATGTATTTGACCCCATCATCCTCCTCACACACTACAACTTTCTTTTTTTTTCATTTTTTTATTGTAATTAGTAAAAGGGTTACATGATATTTGCCAGGTAGAAGGTGCATTAATTCACATACATTGATACCCTTTCACATGTCTTGGTACCCATTTCCCTCCAACCCCACACCCCCCACCCTTCTTGGTTTTTCCCCCTTCCCTATCAAATTTCAAATATCCAAATACAAACAAATTCAATGTATCAGATAACAAAGTGAGATACTATACCAATATGGGATAACCAAGGGACAGCAAAGGAGATGAGAGACAACATAGTACATTAAGGACAACAATCATTCATTATGTGGCTTTTGTTTCAATATCCTGGAGGTCCTTTCAGTTAGCTTCACATTATATGGCCTTATATATGGCCTTTTGCTCTATTGCAAATCTCTGCCAGTGGAGCCCAAGGTTTCTACTGATTATGACGAATGAGGGAAACCACTGAGCCAAGTTCCTTTGAGTCTGGCTTACTTCACTTAATATGATTTGTTCTAAGTCTTTCCATTTCCTAACAAATGGGGTGATGTCATTCTTTCTGACAGCAGCATAGAATTCCATTGTGTACAAATACCACAACTTGTTGATCCACTCATCAACTGAGGGACATCTGGGTTGGTTCCATATCTTTGCTATGGTGAATAGTGCTGCAATGAACATTGTTGTGCTAGTGGGTTTAGTATGCCCTTGTTTCTGGATTGTTGGGTAAATGCCAAGTAGTGGAATTGCTGGTTCATAGGGGAGTTCTATGTTTAGCCTTTTGAGGCATTGCCACACTGCTTTCCATAGTGGTTGAACGAGTTTGCACTCCCACCAACAGTGTAGTAGTGATCCCTTCTGGCCACATCCCCTCCAGCATCTGTTGTCATTCGTTTTCCTGATCCTGGCCATTCTAACTGGAGTGAGGTGGAATCTTAGAGTTGTTTTGATTTGCATTTCTTTTATGACCAGTGATGTGGAGCATTTCTTCATGTGTCTATGGGCCATTTTTGTTTCTTCTTCAGAGAAAACTCTCTTTAAGTCTTTGCCCCATTTTTTAATGGGATGGGTGTTACTTTGGAGGTTAGTTTTGGAGTGATTCAATTTTTTGAGTTGTTGATATATTTTAGATATGAGTTCTTTGTCCGTTGTTTGGTTGGTGAAGATCTTCTCCCACTCTGTAGGCTTCCTGATTAGTTTACTAGCTATATCCGTTGCCATACAAAAGCTCTGCAGTTTAATGCAGTCCCACTTATCCAGCCTTCCTCTGATTTGTTGTGATTCTTGGTCCTTATTAAGCAAGTTTCAACCTGTGCCAAGGAGGCCTAGTGTATCTCCTATTCCTTCCTTTAAACTTTTCAGTGTTTCAGCTTTTACCTCCAGGTCTTTGATCCATTTGGAGTTAATTCTAGTGCAAGGTGACAAAGAAGGATCCAACTTTAGTTTTCTGCTAGTGCTTAACCAGTTCTTCCAGCACAACTTGTTGAAGAGGCTATCTTTCTTCCATTCTATTTTTTTGGCTCCCTTGTCAAAGATTAGGTGGCCATAGGTGTGTGGTTTAATATCTGGGTCCGCAGTTGTATTCCATTGGACTTCAGGCCAGTTCTTGTGCCCGTACCAAGCAGTTTTGAGAATTATAGCTCTGTAATAGAGTCTAAAGTTTGGAATTGAAATTCCTCCAGCGCTGTTCTTTCTGCTAAGAAGTGTTTTTGCTATACGGGGTCTTTTATTATTCCATATGAAATTTTGAATTGCCTCTTCTATTTCTTTAAAGAATGACATTGGGATGTTGATGGGTATTGCATTGAATTTGTAGATAGCCCTTGGCAAGATTCTCATTTTCACAATGTTGATTCTTCCAATCCAGAAGCATGGGAGGTTTTTCCATTTCCTTAGTTCTGCTTTAATTTCCTTTTTTAGGGTTTTAAAGTTTTCATCTAAACGGTCCTTTACATTCTTAGTTAAGCTAATTCCTAGGTACTTTATTTTGTTTGAGGCTATTGTGAAAGGAGTTTCTTTCCTGATTATTGCCTCATTCCTCTCACTATTGGCGTAAAGGAAGGCAGTTGATTTGTGAGGGTTGATTTTATGGCCTGCTACCCTTCCAAAGCTTTGAATCAGCTCAAGGAGCTTGGGAGTAGAGTCTATAGGATTCTTTAAATACAGAATCATGTCATCTGCAAAGAGGGATAGTTTTATTTCCTCTTTCCCTACTTGGATCCCCTTTATGCTTGCTTCTTGCCTTATTGCACTGCCTAGGAAATTTTGTACTATGTTAGCAAGGAGTGGAGAGAGTGGGCATCCTTGTCTCGTTCCTGATTTTAGAGGGAATGGCTTTAGATTTTCACCATTAAGTATAATACTAGCAGTGGGTTTCTCATACACAGCCTTTATTACATTGAGAAATGTTCCATGGAGTCCTAGTTTCTCCACATCTTTTAACATAAAGGGGTTTTGGATCTTGTCAAATGCCTTTTCCGCATCTATTGCGAGTATCATGTGATTTTTGTCCTTGCTCCTGTTGATGTGTTGAATTATATTAATTGATTTGTGTATGTTGAACCAGCTTTGCCTCCCTGTGATGAATCCAGTTTGATCATAGTGTATAATTTTTTGATGAGTTGTTGTAGACGGTTGGCCATTATTTTGTTGAGAAGTTTTGCATCGATGTTCATCAAAGAAATGGGTCTAGAGTTCTCTTTCTTTGATGAATCTCTGTCTGGTTTGGGGATGAGGGATATAGTGGCTTCACAGAATGAGTTTGGTAAACAACCTTCATTTTTAATTTCGTTGAAGATCTTGAGGAGTATTGGTGTGAGCTCTGCTTTGAAGAACTTATAGAATTCAGCTGTGAATCCATCTGGCCCTGGGCTCTTTTTAAGTGGAAGTTGTCTAATTTCCATTTCTATTTCAGAGCTTGAAATAGGCCTGTTGAGTTGGGTTAGCTCTTCTTGGTTCAGTGTGGGTATGTTAATATTGTCTAGGAATTCATCCATTTCTTCTAGGTTCTCAAATTTCTTGGCGTAAAGTTTTCAGAAGTATTCCCCCATGGTATTCTGGATCTTTAATTTCTGTCGTGATATTACCATTTTCATCTGCGATTTTGTTTATTTCAATATGCTCTCTTGTTTTTTCTGGTAAGATTTGCTAAGGGCTTGTCAATTTTGTTAATTCTTTCAAAGAACCATCTCCTTCTTTTGTTGATTCTATAGGTGTATTTATTCCAAATCATTTAATTCTGCTTTGATTTTAATAATTTGCTTTCTCCTAATGGGTTTAGGGTTGGTTTGTTGCTCTTTTTCCAGGAGGTTAAAGTCAGATATTAACTAGTTGATTTGCCATTTTTCCAACTTGCTGTTGTAGGCACTCAGCACTATAAATTTTCCTCTGAGTACTGCCTTTGTTGTGTCTCTAAGGAGTTGATATTTATGTGCTCCTTATTGTTAAATTTCATAAACAGTTGGATATCTGTTCTGATCTCTTCGATTACCCATTTTTTTTTATTCAACAATGTGTTGTTCAGTCTCCATGAGTTACAGGGTTTTCGTTGGTGGAGATATGTGTTCTGCTCCAATTTGATGCCTTTATGGTCTGAGAGTGTGCATGGAATAATTTCAGTGTTTCTGAATCTGTCCAGGTTTGTTTTATGGCCTAAGATGTGGTCTATTATGGAAATTGTTCCATGTGCTGCTGAGAAAAACGTATATTGTGTTGTTACTGGGTGGAATATTCTGCAGATGTCTGTTAGATCTAGTTGGTCTATATAGTTGTTCAGTTCTAAGGTTTCTCTGTTGAGTTTTGCCTTGTTGATCTGTCCATAGGTGAGAGTGGTGTGTTAAACTCACCAACAATCACTGTATTTCGATCTATGTATGGTTTCAGAGTAAGTAAAGTTTGCTTGATGAACTTTGGAGCCCCGGGATTGGGTGTGTAAATACTTAGGATCGTTATGTCTTGCTGGAGGAAAGATCCCTTTAGTAGTATGTAGTAACCTGCTTTGTCTTTTCTTACTAATTTTAGTTTGAAGTCTATTGTATCTGATATGAGGATGGCAACTCCAGCCTGTTTATGGCGGCAGTTAGCTTGATAGAGTTTATTCCAACCTCTCACTTTCAAAAGATGATTGTTTTGGGGTAAGATGTGTCTCTTGAAGACAGCAGAACGATGGCTCTTGCTTTTTGATCCAACTAGACAGCCCATGCCGTTTAATTGGAGAGTTAAGTCCATTGATATTGAGAGTTAGGATTGAGAGATATTTATTAGTTCCTACCATGTTTAAAAGCTTTTAGTAGGGCCTGTGTCTTGACAGTTCTTGTGGTCCTTAGATGGTATGCTGTTTAGGTGCCATTTCTTTCCCTATATTGCATTTATTTTGGTTTTCTATGTATAGAGTATCTTTGAGAATTCTCTGTAGTGTTGGTTTTGTTTCGACATATTGTTGCAGCTTTTCCCTGGAATGGAATGTTTTTATTGTTCCCTCAGTTATGAATGAGACCTTAGCTGGCTACAATATTCTTGGTTGGTAGTTATTTGATTTAAGGGCATGACATATATGCTTCCAGTCACTTCGTGCTTGCATGGTCTCTGCTGAGAAATCTGGGGTTATTCTGATTGGTTTGCCTTTATAGGTTACTGATACCTTTTCCCTGGCTGCCTTTAGGATCTTTCCTTTCGTTTCTATTGATCCAGTTCGGATCACAATGTGGCGGTGGGATGTTCTTTTCTGGTCAGGTCTGTTTGGGGTTCTAAAAGCTTTTTGTATCTGGATGGGCCTGCCCTTCTGGATATTTGGGAAATTTTCTGAGATGATTCCCTGAAGTGTATTTCCAATACCATTGACCTCTTTATCCACGCCCTCCTCAATACCAACTAGCCTTAAATTAGGCTTCCTAATTGCATCTTGGACCTCCTGAAGCGATCTGTCATATTTCCTAGATTTGGATTGACTCATTTTCTGTTCTTTCTTTATAATACCTAAATTATCTTCAGCCCCGGAAATTCTCACCTCTGCATTGTCTAACCTGCTATCAAAGCTATCTACTTTATTTTTGATCTCCCTTGCTTCTAATTGCTCCCTTTTGATGCCTTGCATCTCTTGTTTTAGATCATGTATGGATTTCTTTATCTCCTTGATTTCCTTTTGAGTGGTTAGCTCAGTAGCTTTATTTTCTTTGGACATTTGCTGGAGTTTGGTCACGTTTTTACTTGTGAATTCTATGAATTCATCCATCTTTCTTTGAAAAACCTTTGTTATTGCCTCCTTTATGGCTTCTTCTCTTTCATTATCACCTTGTTTTTGCTTTCCTCTTGTTCAGCTATGGCTTCCTCCATTATCTCTTTCTTTATATTTTCACATATTCCATTAATGATGTTTATCAATTGCATTTGTGTAGCACTTGGAAGACTCTCCTCTAGGTGTTCCAGTGACTGTTGCATTGTCTGTTTACATTAGGTGGGTGATGTTGTTTCTTGATTTGACATTTTTCTTGAGTTTCTTGTTCTGCCCATTTGAAAATGGGAGCAAGATTACTACTAAATACGATTATAGTTTTTCAGATATAACCAACCTAGACCTCTGTAGCTGGCAGACACTAGATGCTCACAAGTTTTGATTGGCATTATCACTATTTCTTTTTGTGCACTTACAGACCAGTCTAATACAACCACTGATAAACGATTTATACCCAAAACAATAAGCCTCTCAATCCAATCTCTATTGTCTTTAAGTCCCTCTGACCTAGAGAATAATTAACCACCTACATATACAATATTCCTCAACAGCCATCAAGTGTAGATCCGTGCAGTATAAGGGTTGAAAGTTGAGCAGAGGTCCAGAGATAGAAAAAAAGAATGAGAGAGGTCACGGGAGGTACAAGAGGATTAACGTAGGAGTGTAAGAATATTGTAGTCCTGAAGGAAAGGTATAGCATAAGGATAACTGACCTAAGATGGTAAGTAGGTAGCATATTTGAGTACAAAGTTTGGAAAGTATTAGAATAAAACTTATGTGTTGCTGCACGACTAGCTCTTAGCCCAGCCAGTGACCTCACAGTGGAGCATGGGATGGATCTGTTTTTCTTGTCTACGTTGAGGGAAAGGGGTATTTCCCAAGATGCAGCAGCAAAGATTTCAGAAGCCAATGCTTTGAGTGAATTAGCTCGTAAAAAGCCTTTTTATTTTCTTTTATCTTCTGCCAGTCTTGGGGCTGGGATTCAGGGCCTGAGCACTGTCCTCGGGTTTTCTCAAGTCTAGCCCTCTACCACTTGAGCCACAGTGCCACATCTAGATTTTCTATCTATGTGATACTGAGCAATCAAACCCAGATCTTCATGGATGCTAGGCAAGCACTCTACCACTATGCCAAACTCTCAACCCTGACATAGTAATTATAAAGTCATCATCGTCATATCAAAATATCCTTTCTTCTACAAAGAATGAACACTTATCTATGTGGGTAATGCTTTTTTTAAATTTCACTAATTCTTCTGTGTCTTTCCCTCTTGCATTTTTTACACATGACAGCAAAGCTAATCATCAGGAAAAAATTGATTAGGATGGAGAAACCTAATAATATCCTAGTAGATTGACGTCAAAAATATGTGCAAGATGCCCTGTGTGTTTGACCTAGTGGTAGAGTCCTTGGCTACCACGCAAAAAGACTCAGGTTTGATTCCTCATTTCCACATACATAGAAAACGCTGCAAGTGGTGCTGTGGCTCGGTGGGACAGCTAAAGCCTAAAGAAAGCCCAAGAACAATGTCCACATTCTGAGGTCAAGTCCCAAGACTAGCAAAAACAAAAAAATTCGACAAGGGCCAAAATGCAGGCAGAGAAGGCACTGTGAAGCAAATGTTTTGTAAAGGATGAGGGCAATATTGACCCTTACGTTTGGATCTTACCTAAGAAAGGCTCCTTGAGCCTGAGACCAGACTGGTAGTTGGGCCTAGTGGAAGACATTGGGAATGGACAAATAAGGTGTGCTGTTTACTACATCCACATGTATATTGTGAGATTGGAGGAGAGATTCAGCGTCCAGTATGTCTTTGGTGAGGTCTTCTGTGAGCAAGGATCTTTGGTCATTGGGCCCTGAAAGGTGACGCTGCCTCCCTCACAATGGAACAGAATATGGAACCCTGGTAACCAAGCCACTGTAACTAACAACCAACTCACGCCAGCTCACTTGGCCTGTGGCTCAGGAGGAAGAAAGATGTTGCTGTGCTGCTGCCAAAGGTCAGGAAACTCGAGTCTCAGGCATGGAAGTTGTGGATGTCTTACTCGAAGATGTTCATGCTAGATCTTTGCCAAGCCACAAATCCAGTATAACAGGCCTTTCTCTAAGAAGAAGGCCAGGAAATCCAGGGCAACCAGATGAGGTAAATTTCTAAGAAGAAATGTATTTGACCCCATCATCCTCCCCACACACTACAACTTTCTTTTTTTTTCATTTTTTTATTGTAATTAGTAAAAGGGTTACATGATATTTGCCAGGTAGAAGGTGCATTAATTCACATACATTGATACCCTTTCACATGTCTTGGTACCCATTTCCCTCCAACCCCACACCCCCCACCCTTCTTGGTTTTCCCCCCTTCCCTATCAAATTTCAAATATACAAATACAAACAAATTCAATGTATCAGATAACAAAGTGAGATACTATACCAATATGTGATAACCAAGGGATAGCAAAGGAGATGAGAGACAACATAGTACATTAAGGACAACAATCATTCATTATATGGCTTTTGTTTCTATATCCTGGAGGTCCTTTCAGTTAGCTTCACATTATATGGCCTTATATATGGCCTTTTGCTCTATTGCAAATCTCTTCCAGTGGAGCCCAAGGTTTCTACTGATTATGACGAATGAGGGAAACCACTGAGCCAAGTTCCTTTGAGTCTGGCTTACTTCACTTAATATGATTTGTTCTAAGTCTTTCCATTTCCTAACAAATGGGGTGATGTCATTCTTTCTGACAGCAGCATAGAATTCCATTGTGTACAAATACCACAACTTGTTGATCCACTCATCAACTGAGGGACATCTGGGTTGGTTCCATATCTTTGCTATGGTGAATAGCGCTGCAATGAACATTGTTGTGCTAGTGGGTTTAGTATGCCCTTGTTTCTGGATTGTTGGGTAAATGCCAAGTAGTGGAATTGCTGGTTCATAGGGGAGTTCTATGTTTAGCCTTTTGAGGCATTGCCACACTGCTTTCCATAGTGGTTGAACGAGTTTGCACTCCCACCAACAGTGTAGTAGTGATCCCTCCTGGCCACATCCCCTCCAGCATCTGTTGTCATTCGTTTTCCTGATCCTGGCCATTCTAACTGGAGTGAGGTGGAATCTTAGAGTTGTTTTGATTTGCATTTCTTTTATGACCAGTGATGTGGAGCATTTCTTCATGTGTCTATAGGCCATTTTTGTTTCTTCTTCAGAGAAAACTCTCTTTAAGTCTTTGCTCCATTTTTTAATGGGATGGGTGTTACTTTGGAGGTTAGTTTTGGAGTGATTCAATTTTTTGAGTTGTTGATATATTTTAGATATGAGGCCTTTGTCCGTTGTTTGGTTGGTGAAGATCTTCTCCCACTCTGTAGGCTTCCTGATTAGTTTACTAGCTATATCCGTTGCCATACAAAAGCTCTGCAGTTTAATGCAGTCCCACTTATCCAGCCTTCCTCTGATTTGTTGTGATTCTTGGTCCTTATTAAGCAAGTTTCAACCTGTGCCAAGGAGGCCTAGTGTATCTCCTATTCCTTCCTTTAAACTTTTCAGTGTTTCAGCTTTTACCTCCAGGTCTTTGATCCATTTGGAGTTAATTCTAGTGCAAGGTGACAAAGAAGGATCCAACTTTAGTTTTCTGCTAATGCTTAACCAGTTCTTCCAGCACAACTTGTTGAAGAGGCTATCTTTCTTCCATTCTATTTTTTTGGCTCCCTTGTCAAAGATTAGGTGGCCATAGGTCTGTGGTTTAATATCTGTGTCCGCAGTTCTATTCCAATGGACTTCAGGCCTGTTCTTGTGCCAGTACCAAGGTGTTTTGAGAATTATAGCTCTGTAATAGAGTCTAAAGTTTGGAATTGAAATTCCTCCAGCGCTGTTCTTTCTGCTAAGAAGTGTTTTTGCTATACGGGGTCTTTTATTATGCCATATGAAATTTTGAATTGCCTCTTCTATTTCTTTAAAGAATGACATTGGGATGTTGATGGGTATTGCATTGAATTTGTAGATAGCCCTTGGCAAGATTCTCATTTTCACAATGTTGATTCTTCCAATCCAGAAGCATGGGAGGTTTTTCCATTTCCTTAGTTCTGCTTTAATTTCCTTTTTTAGGGTTTTAAAGTTTTCATCTAAACGGTCCTTTACATTCTTAGTTAAGCTAATTCCTAGGTACTTTATTTTGTTTGAGGCTATTGTGAAAGGAGTTTCTTTCCTGATTATTGCCTCATTCCTCTCACTATTGGCGTAAAGGAAGGCAGTTGATTTGTGAGGGTTGATTTTATGGCCTGCTACCCTTCCAAAGCTTTGAATCAGCTCAAGGAGCTTGGGAGTAGAGTCTATAGGATGCTTTAAATACAGAATCATGTCATCTGCAAAGAGGGATAGTTTTATTTCCTCTTTCCCTACTTGGATCCCCTTTATGCTTGCTTCTTGCCTTATTGCACTGCCTAGGAAATTTTGTACTATGTTAGCAAGGAGTGGAGAGAGTGGGCATCCTTGTCTCGTTCCTGATTTTAGAGGGAATGGCTTTAGATTTTCACCATTAAGTATAATACTAGCAGTGGGTTTCTCATACACAGCCTTTATTACATTGAGAAATGTTCCATGGAGTCCTAGTTTCTCCACATCTTTTAACATAAAGGGGTTTTGGATCTTGTCAAATGCCTTTTCCGCATCTATTGCGACTATCATGTGATTTTTGTCCTTGCTCCTGTTGATGTGTTGAATTATATTCATTGATTTGTGTATGTTGAACCAGCTTTGCCTCCCTGTGATGAATCCAGTTTGATCATAGTGTATAATTTTTTGATGAGTTGTTGTAGACGGTTGGCCAGTATTTTGTTGAGAAGTTTTGCATCGATGTTCATCAAAGAAATGGGTCTAGAGTTCTCTTTCTTTGATGAATCTCTGTCTGGTTTGGGGATGAGGGATATAGTGGCTTCACAGAATGAGTTTGGTAAACAACCTTCATTTTCAATTTCGTTGAAGAGCTTGAGGAGTATTGGTGTGAGCTCTGCTTTGAAGAACTTATAGAATTCAGCTGTGAATCCATCTGGCCCTGGGCTCTTTTTAAGTGGAAGTTGTCTAATTTCCATTTCTATTTCAGAGCTTGAAATAGGCCTGTTGATTTGGGTTAGCTCTTCTTGGTTCAGTGTGGGTATGTTAATATTGTCTAGGAATTCATCCATTTCTTCTAGGTTCTCAAATTTCTTGGAGTAAAGTTTTCAGAAGTATTCCCCCATGGTATTCTGGATCTTTGTAATTTCTGTCGTGATATTACCATTTTCATCTGCGATTTTGTTTATTTCAATTTGCTCTCTTGTTTTTTCTGGTAAGATTTGCTAAGGGCTTGTCAATTTTGTTAATTCTTTCAAAGGACCATCTCCTTCTTTTGTTGATTCTATAGGTGTATTTATTCCAAATCATTTAATTCTGCTTTGATTTTAATAATTTGCTTTCTCCTAATGGGTTTAGGGTTGGTTTGTTGCTCTTTTTCCAGGAGGTTAAAGTGAGACATTAACTAGTTGATTTGCCATTTTTCCAACTTGCTGTTGTAGGCACTCAGCACCATAAATTTTCCTCTGAGTACTGCCTTTGTTGTGTCTCTAAGGAGTTGATATTTGCGTGCTCCTTATTGTTAAATTTCATAAACAGTTGGATATCTGTTCTGATCTCTTCGATTACCAATTGTTTTTGATTCAACAATGTGTTGTTCAGTCTCCATGAGTTACAGGGTTTTCGTTAGTGGAGATATGTGTTCTGCTCCAATTTGATGCCTTTATGGTCTGAGAGTGTGCATGGAATAATTTCAGTGTTTCTGAATCTGTCCAGGTTTGTTTTATGGCCTAAGATGTGGTCTATTATGGAAATTGTTCCATGTGCTGCTGAGAAAAACGTATATTGTGTTGTTACTGGGTGGAATATTCTGCAGATGTCTGTTAGATCTAGTTGGTCTATATAGTTGTTCAGTTCTAAGGTTTCTCTGTTGAGTTTTGCCTTGTTGATCTGTCCATCGGTGAGAGTGGTGTGTTAAACTCACCAACAATCACTGTATTTCGATCTATGTATGGTTTCAGTGTAAGTAAAGTTTGCTTGATGAAGTTTGGAGCTCCGGGATTGGGTGTGTAAATATTTAGGATCGTTATGTCTTGCTGGAGGAAAGATACCTTTAGTAGTATGTAGTAACCTGCTTTGTCTTTTCTTACTAATTTTAGTTTGAAGTCTATTGTATCTGATATGAGGATGGCAACTCCAGCCTGTTTATGGGGGCAGTTAGCTTGATAGAGTTTATTCCAACCTCTCACTTTCAAAAGTGATTGTTTTGGGGTAAGATGTGTCTCTTGAAGACAGCAGAACGATGGCTCTTGCTTTTTGATCCAACTAGACAGCCTATGCCATTTAATTGGAGAGTTAAGTCCATTGATATTGAGAGTTAGGATTGAGAGATATTTATTAGTTCCTACCATTTTTAAAAGCTTTTAGTAGGGCCTGTGTCTTGACAGTTCTTGTGGTCCTTAGATGGTATGCTGTTTAGGTGCCATTTCTTTCCCTATATTGCATTTATTTTGGTTTTCTATGAGCATCTTTGAGAATTCTCTGTAGTGTTGGTTTTGTTTCGACATATTGTTGCAGCTTTTCCCTGGAATGGAATGTTTTTATTGTTCCCTCAGTTATGAATGAGACCTTAGCTGGCTACAATATTCTTGGTTGGTAGTTATTTGATTTAAGGGCATGACATATATGCTTCCAGTCACTTCGTGCTTGCATGGTCTCTGCTGAGAAATCTGGGGTTATTCTGATTGGTTTGCCTTTATAGGTTACTGATACCTTTTCCCTGGCTGCCTGTAGGATCTTTCCTTTCGTTTCTATTGATCCAGTTCAGATCACAATGTGGCGGTGGGATGTTCTTTTCTGGTCAGGTCTGTTTGGGGTTCTAAAAGCTTTTTGTATCTGGATGGGCCTGCCCTTCTGGATATTTGGGTAATTTTCTGAGATGATTCCCTGAAGTGTATTTCCAATACCATTGACCTCTTTATCCACGCCCTCCTCAATACCAACTAGCCTTAAATTAGGCTTCCTAATTGCATCTTGGACCTCCTGAAGCGATCTGTCATATTTCCTAGATTTGGATTGACTCATTTTCTGTTCTTTCTTTATAATACCTAAATTATCTTCAGCCCCGGAAATTCTCTCCTCTGCATTGTCTAACCTGCTATCAAAGCTATCTACTTTATTTTTCATCTCCCTTGCTTCTAATTGCTCACTTTTGATGCCTTGCATCTCTTGTTTTAGATCATGTATGGATTTCTTTATCTCCTTGATTTCCTTTTGAGTGGTTAGCTCAGTAGCTTTATTTTCTTTGGACATTTGCTGGAGTTTGGTCACGTTTTTACTTGTGAATTCTATGAATTCATCCATCTTTCTTTGAAAAACCTTTGTTATTGCCTCCTTTATGGCTTCTTCTCTTTCATTATCACCTTGTTTTTGCTTTCCTCTTGTTCAGCTATGGCTTCCTCCATTATCTCTTTCTTTATATTTTCACATTTTCCATTAATGATGTTTATCAATTGCATTTGTGTAGCACTTGGAAGACTCTCCTCTAGGTGTGCCAGTGACTGTTGCATTGTCTGTTTACATTAGGTGGGTGATGTTGTTTCTTGATTTGACATTTTTCTTGAGTTTCTTGTTCTGCCCATTTGAAAATGGGAGCAAGATTACTACTAAATACGATTATAGTTTTTCAGATATAACCAATCTAGAACTCTGTAGCTGGCAGACACTAGATGTTCACAAGTTTTGATTGGTATTATCACTCATTCTTTTTGTGCACTTACAGACCAGTCTAATACAACCACTGATAAGCGATTTATACCCAAAACAATAAGCCTCTCAATCCAATCTCGATTGTCTTTAAGTCCCTCTGAGCCTAGAGAATAATTAACCACCTACATATACAATATTGCTCAACAGCCATCAAGTGTAGATCCGTGCAGTATAAGGGTTGAAAGACGAGCAGAGTCCAGAGATAGAAAAAAAGAATGAGAGAGGTCAGGGGAGGTACAAGAGGATTAACGTAGGAGTGTAAGAATATTGTAGTCCTGAAGGAAAGGTATAGCATAAGGATAACTGACCTAAGATGATAAGTAGGTAGCATATTTGAGTACAAAGTTTGGAAAGTATTAGAATAAAACTTATGTGTTGCTGCACGACTAGCTCTTAGCCCAACCAGGGGCTGCACAGTGGACCATGGGATGGATCTGTTTTTCTTGTCTACGTTGAGGGAAAGGGGTATTTCACAAGATGCAGAAGCGAAGATTTCAGAAGCCAATGCTGTGAGTGAATTAGTTCGTAAAAACATTTTCATTTTCTTTTATCTTTCTGCCAGTCTTGGGGCTTGAATTCAGGGCCTGAGCACTGTCCTCGGGTTTTCTCAAGTCTAGCCCTCTGCCACTTGAGCCACAGTGCCACATCTAGATTTTCTATCTATGTGATACTGAGCAATCAAACCCAGATTTTCATGGATGCTAGGCAAGCACCCTACCACTATGGCAAACTCTCAACCCTGACATAGTCATTATAAAGTCATCATCATCATATCAAAATATCCTTTCTCCTACAAAGAATGAACACTTATCTATGTGTGTAATGCTTTTTTTTAAATTTCACTAATTCTTCTGTGTTTTTCCCTCTTGCATTTTTTACCCATGACAGCAAAGCTAATCATCAGGAAAAAATTGATTAGGATACAGAAACCTAATAATATCCTAGTAGCCTGACGTCAAAAATATGTGCAAGATGCCCTGTGTGTTTGACCTAGTGGTAGAGTCCTTGGCTACCACGCAAAAAGACTCAGGTTTGATTCCTCATTACCACATAAATAGAAAATGCTGCAAGTGGTGCTGTGGCTCAGTGGGACAGCTAAGGCCTAAACAAAGCCCAAGAACAATGTTCACACTCTGAGGTCAAGTCCCAAAACTAGCAAAAACAAAAAAAAATCGACAAGGGGCAAAATGCAGGCAGAGAAGGCACTGTGAAGCAAATGTTTTGTAAAGGATGGGGGCAATATTGACCCTTAAGTTTGGATCTTACCTAAGAAAGGCTCCTTGAGCCTGAGACCAGACTGGTAGTTGGGCCTAGTGGAAGACATTGGGAATGGACAATTAAGGTGTGCTGTTCACTACATCCACATGTATATTGTGAGATTGGAGGAGAGATTCAGCCTCCAGTATGTCTTTGGTGAGGTCTTCTGTGAGCAACGATCTTTGGTCTTGGGCCCTGAAAGGTGACCCTGCCTCCCTCACAATGGAACAGAATTTGGAACCGTGGCAACCAAGCCACTGTAACTAACAACCAGCTCAAGCCAGCTCACTTGGCCTGTGGCTCAGGAGGAAGAAAGATGTTGCTGTTCCTGTGCTGTTGCCAAGGTCAGGAAACTCGATTCTCAGGCATGGAAGTTGTGGATGTCTTACTCGAAGATGTACATGCTAGATCTTTGCCAAGCCACAAATCCAGTATAACAGGCCTTTCTCTAAGAAGAAGGCCAGGAAAATCCAGGGCAACCAGATGAAGTAAATTTCTAACAAGAAATGTATTTGACCCCATCATCCTCCCCACACACTACAACTTTCTTTTTTTTCATTTTTTTATTGCAATTAGTAAAAGGGTTACATGATATTTGCCAGGTAGAAGGTGCATTAATTCACATACATTGATACCCTTTCACATGTCTTAGTACCCATTTCCCTCCAACCCCCCACCCCCCACCCATCTTGGTTTTTCCCCCTTCCCTATCAAATTTCAAATATCCAAATACAAATAAATTCAATATATCAGATAACAAAGTGAGATACTATACCAATATGTGATAACCAAGGGACAGCAAAGGAGATGAGAGACAACATAGTACATTAAGGACAGCAATCATTCATTATATGGCTTTTGTTTCAATATCCTGGAGGTCCTTTCAATTAGCTTCACATTATATGGCCTTATATATGGCCTTTTGCTCTATTGCAAATCTCTGCTAGTAGAGCCCAAGGATTCTACTGATTATGATGAATGAGGGAAACCACTGAGCCTAAGTTCCTTTGAGTCTGGCTTACTTCACTTAATATGATTTGTTTTAAGTCTTTCCATTTCCTAACAAATGGGGCGATGTCATTCTTTCTGACAGCAGCATAGAATTCCATTGTGTACAAATACCACAACTTGTTGATCCACTCATCAACTGAGGGACATCTGGGTTGGTTCCATATCTTTGCTATGGTGAATAGCGCTGCAATGAACATTGTTGTGCTAGTGGGTTTAGTATGCCCTTGTTTCTGGATTGTTGGGTAAATGCCAAGTAGTGGAATTGCTGGGTCATAGGGGAGTTCTATGTTTAGCCTTTTGAGGCACTGCCACACTGCTTTCCATAGTGGTTGAACGAGTTTGCACTCCCACCAACAGTGTAGTAGTGATCCCTCCTGGCCACATCCCCTCCAGCATCTGTTGTCATTCATTTTCCTGATCCTGGCCATTCTAAGTGGAGTGAGGTGGAATCTTAGAGTTGTTTTGATTTGCATTTCTTTTATGACCAGAGATCTGGAGCATTTCTTCATGTGTCTATAGGCCATTTTTGTTTCTTCTTCAGAGAAGACTCTCTTTAAGTCTTTGCCCCATTTTACAATGGGATGGGTGTTACTTTGGAGGTTAGTTTTGGAGTGATTCAATTTTTTGAGTTGTTGATATATTTTAGATATGAGTTCTTTGTCCGTTGTTTGGTTGGTGAAGATCTTCTCCCACTCTGTAGGCTTCCTGATTAGTTTACTAGGTATATCCGTTGCCATATGAAAGCTCTGCAATTTAATGCAGTCCCACTTATCCAGCCTTTCTCTGATTTGTTGTGATTCTTGATCCTTATTAAGCAAGTTTCGACCTGTGCCAAGGAGGCCTAGTGTATCTCCTATTCCTTCCTGTAAACTTTTCAGTGTGTCAGCTTTTACCTCCAGGTCTTTGATCCATTTGGAGTTAATTCTAATGCAAGGTGACAAAGAAGGATCCAACTTTAGTTTTCTGCTGGTGCTTAACCAGTTCTGCCAGCACAACTTGTTGAAGAGGCTATCTTCCTTCCATTCTATTTTTTTGGCTCCTTTGTCAAAGATTAGGTGGCCATAGGTCTGTGGTTTAATATCTGGGTCCGCAGTTCTATTCCAATGGACTTCAGGCCTGTTCTTGTGCCAGTACCAAGCTGTTTTCAGAATTATAGCTCTGTAATAGTCTAAAGTTTGGAATTGAAATTCCTCCAGCGCTGTTCTTTCTGCTAAGAAGTGTTTTTGCTATACGGGGTCTTTTATTATTCCATATGAAATTTTGAATTGCCTCTTCTATTTCTTTAAAGAATGACATTGGGATGTTGATGGGTATTGCATTGAATTTGTAGATAGCCCTTGGCAAGATTCTCATTTTCACAATGTTGATTCTTCCAATCCAGGAGCATGGGAGGTTTTTCCATTTCCTTAGTTCTGCTTTAATTTCCTTTTTTAGGGTTTTAAATTTTCCTCTAAACGTTCCTTTACATTCTTAGTTAAGCTAATTCCTAGGTACTTTATTTTCTTTGAGGCTATTGCGAAAGGAGTTTCTTTCCTGATTATTGCCTCATTCCTCTCACTATTGGCGTAAAGGAAGGCAGTTGATTTGTGAGGGTTGATTTTATGGCCTGCTACCCTTCCAAAGCTTTGAATCAGCTCAGGGAGCTTGGGAGTAGAGTCTATAGGATTCTTTAAATACAGAATCATGTCATCTGCAAAGAGGGATAGTTTTATTTCCTCTTTCCCTACTTGGATCCCCTTTATGCTTGCTTCTTGCCTTATTGCACTGCCTAGGAATTCTAGTACTATGTTAAAAAGGAGTGGAGAGAGTGGGATCCTGTATGCTACCACTTAGCACTTTTATGCAAAGCTTAGGCCTGTGGCATTTTAAGCACAATTCAACGCTCTGTTTTTTGCTGGTTAATTAGAGGTAAAAAACTTATGGAATTTATTGCATGGCTGATTTTGAACTGGAATCCTCAGGTCTCAGCTTATCTTGAGTAGCTAGGATTGCAGTACTTTTACAACCTGTATGCTCATACACATCGCTTCTGATCCAAACACTCATTGTTCAATTTAACTAACAAGATGTGAGGAAAGATGATTGACTGTAATTTACTAGATGGGCTTCTAGTGAGTATATATTTCCAATTCCACTCTGAAGCCAGGGAAATATTTCTGGTACATGTTTCAACTATCTCCTAAAGAGGAAATAATGTGTGAGTACGTTTGTTAGTATTTCAGATAGGAAATGGACTTTGGTGTTTGGAACCTGTTGGGCAGAGTATAACAGCTGGGCTGTGATAAGAGAGATGATGTTTCAGACAGGAATATTTTCATCCCAGACAGACTTAATTCTGATCCTTGGATTTCATGGCTTGAGTAGATAAAATTACAAGTGTGAGCTGCCACCACCACCTGGTTCATTTTGGAAACCTTAATTGCTTCTCATTTGTTCCTTTCCTTTTTCGGAAGATTGATCTAAGCTGGCTGATTGTGCATCACAATGAAGTAATTGGCCTCAGAAAATGCAAATATTTGTTTCATCAGCACGGAATGAATGAAGTTGATCTAAACCCAATAGTATTTTCCTTCTGATAAATAGGGAACTTACCTATATCATTTTTCCTTGCCTTTGCTTTCCCAAAGCAAGCAACATGTTTCCTAAAAACAATACTGCATGAGAATATTATAATTAGAAGCTATCTTCTGCACACTTCAGAATAGTCCTTGCATTTATAAACTTATATGACAATATTAGGTAGAAGAATGGTGACTGTTAGTTTCATAACTATTTCATATGTTTTACTCTTTAAGGCTCATTTACTCAAGAAGGGATTAAATACATTTAGATAATAGTAGAACATAGCTGCTACTGATTTGATGTGTGTGCAGATGATACACAGATTTATTTGGATTACTCAAAAGTTTTCTTCAAATTTTCAGTAGTATACTGCTATGCTAACTGGAAGGTGATAGCAATGATGCTGAAATTCTATGAATCAGCTATGAAGCAGAATATCAGGGGAGAGTATTTGCTAGGGACTTAATTTCTAAGACGCATATCAAGAATACTGAACTATAACACCAAATGATGGAGGACTCAACGTGACATTTTGTTTATTTTATGCAAGTCCTGGGACTTGAACCCAGGGCCTGGGAACTGCTCTTAAATGTTTTTTTTTGCTTCACGCTAGTGTTCTACCACTTGATCCACAGCTCCACTTCCAGATTTTTGGTAATGAACTGTAAATCAGAATATCATGTAATTTGTTTGGGCTGGATTCAAACCTTATTCTGTGTAGATAGGATTCCAAGTGTGAGCGCACAGAGCCTGGCTAGTATCATTCACCATTCAAGTCATGGGACTGCAATTCTGCACCTGGGTCTTGTCACTGAGCTTTTCAGGTCAAGACTACTGCCCTATCCCTTGAGCCATAGGGCCACTTCTGGGTTTCTGGTGGTTAATTGGAGATAAGAGTCACATGGACTTCAGTGCCCAGGCTGACTTTGAACAGCTATCCTTGGATCCCAGCCTCTTCAGTAGCTACATTTACAAGTGTGAGCCACCATACCAGGCTAAATTATTTTTTAAGTTAATTTTTTTGTTAAGTCAATATATAGTTGGCATACGGTTACATAAGTAATGAACACATTTCTTAAGAAAATTGTTATCCCCTGCCTCATTTTTCTCTGTTTTCCTACCCTCAGCCCCCTCTCCACCCATATTGTTCAGTTCATTTCCGTTTAGTGTCTTCCAAGTATCACTGTTCAATTGGTTCACCATTTTTTCTTTGTTTTTTTTTTTTTTACCATTTTATTATACCCTCTCCATTTCCCAAATCACATAAACCTATGTACAAGACACAGGGTACCCGAATTCAACACAGTGACTACAGAGAATAAAACTAAAGGGAAAAAGAAGAAAAGAGGTGAAAAGCAAAGAAAATGCAAGAACATAATACAGTCCCTTAGAAGCAACAACACTGAAAAAACAAAACATAAAACCTTGGGCTGAAAATGTAGCTTGCCTAGCATGTATGAAACCCTGGATTCCATTCCTCAGCACCACATAAACAAAAACTGGAAGTGCCACTGTGACTCAGCTGGTAGATTTCTAACGTTCAGCACAGAGTGTCTCCAAGTGACAAAAATCTGTCACATTTAAGTCAGGCTTCAAAACTTTGCTAGGAACCAGTTACGTGATTTGGAAGAAAGTCCAATTTTCAAAAAATCACTAGCCAGGCGCTGGAGGGTCATAATTGTCATTCTACTAGCCAGGGAGAAGGTTAATCAAAGCCTTTGCAAGCAAAAAAACGAAAACAAAAAAAACTGTAAGATTCTTCTCTCCACTTATCCACCCAAAATCTAAGTGGAGTTGTGGCTAAAACTGGTACAGCATTGGCCTTGAGGAAAAAGAACTAAGAGACCTTGCACAGGTCCACAGTTCAAGCTCCCCACCAAGGAAGAAAAAAAAAGGAGTCCAGATACCTTAGTTTCAAAAGTATATCTGGATATCTTAGTAGATTTTTCTGATCTTTCCTCATTCATCTCATGGAACCACATAATCTTGATCCTGATCTGACTAAGAGCCTGCATTGTGCTTACTAAATTCATTCCACATATTCCAGTAGAATCTGGACAGCTAACAGCCACTTACCAATACTTTATTCTACGTTTATGCCAGTATGTCTTCATACCATCTACACAGTCAGCTATATCATCTTTCCAGAAGTAGCATTGAGTGTAGAACACTCAGAACTAAAATAATTGCATAAAGATGTAATAAAACCCCTTGATTCATTAAGAAAATTTCTGTACCACTTAGAGCAAGTACATTAGTGGTATTTACATCTAGCCACTTTTTCTAAAAAATTTATTAACATTGAATTTTACACATTATTTCAAATGTCATGTTTAACCAACAAGTATTCAAGAAGGGAATCGCTATACAATCACTGGCACATAAATTTTAGAATATAGTAAAAATTAAGCTGAGTCTTTGTATGTCATAGATACAGATTAATCTATAATAAAACACATGTCTATAGAGTGTATAGTCTATCCTAGATTTTTATGTCTATGTAGTTATGTTTATATCTCCAAAATTATGTCCAGAACTTTGGGTATCAACTATTCAATCATCGCTCTACTACTGTTTGAAACTAATATCCATATATTAAGGATACCATGTACCTTTTGTTCCTTGGTCTTGACTTATCTCACTCAACAGGATTCACTCTAATTTCATCCACTACCCCAAAAATGCCATTATTATTTTTTTCTGTGCAGATCTTCTTTTTATGTATTTATTTTTATTGTAATTTATAGAAGGGTTACATTATATTCACCAGACAGAAGGTGCATTACATCTCAAACTTTGATACCCCATGTAATGATATGGTCCCCATTTCCCTTCCCCTACCCCCACTCATGTTCATTTCCCCCCTTCCCTATCCAATTTCAAATAACCAATTAGGCACATATGAAATATATCAGAAAACAAGGTGAAATATTGTAACGATATGATATATCCAAGGGATAGCAAAAGAGATAAGAGATCACATAGTTCATTAAGGACAACAATCACTCATTATATGAGTTTTGTTTCTTTATCTTGAAGGTCCTTACATTTAGTGTCATACTATTTGTCACGATGTCTCTAGATTCTGTTCTATTGTAAATCTCTGGTAGCAGAGCCCAAGGTTTCTACTGAATTTGACAAATGAGGGAGACTCTTCGGCCTATGTTCCTTTGAGTTTGGCTTACTTCACTTAATATGGTTTTTTTTCCTTTTCATCCACTTCCCCGAGAATGCCATCATTTTATCTTGTCGGTTGGCTATGTATCATTCCATTGTGTGTGTGTGTGTGTGTGTGTGTGTGTGTGTGTGTGTGTGTGCGTGTGTATCACATTTTTTGTAGTAGGGCATCTGGTGTTTCCATCATCCAGCCTCATTTTCTACAGATATTTTTATAGTCTCTTTTTTATTTTCAGGGTAATGTATAGAGGGGTTACGACTACATTTACAGGTAGTGGACTGCATTACTTCTCACACATTAATTCCACTCCACATGTTTTTGTCCCCAGTTCCCTCTCCCCTCCCCTTCCCAATCATCTTGTTTCCCCCCTTCCCTTTCCTATTTGACATAAACAAATAAACATATATACAATATGCCAGGGAAAAAATCAGATACAGTAACAATCTGACATTAACCAAAGGGCAAAATAAGAGATGAGAAATAACATAGTAGATTAAGGACAAAAATCACACAAGATTAAGAGCAACGATGACACAAGATATAGCTCTTGTTCCCATATCCTAGAGATCCTTTCATTTAGTCTCATCCTATATGACCTTATATACCTAGGTTTTTGAGTTATTGTAATCCTCTGCTAGGAGAGTCCTAGATGTGAACTAATTATTACAAATGAGGGAAACCATTGAGCTTATGTTTCTTTGGGTCTGGCTTGCTTCACTTAATATGAATTTTTCCAAGTCTTTCCATTTCCTTACAAATGGGGCGATGTCATTCCTTCTGATGGCAGCATAGCATTCCATTGTGTATAAGTACCACATCTTCTTGATTCAGTCATCTACTGAGTGGCATCTGGGTTGGTTTCATATCTTTGCTATGGTAAATAGTGCTGCAGTGAGCATCATTGTGCTAGTGGCTTTAGTATGTCCTTTTTTCTGGACAATTGGGTAGATGCCAAGTAGTGGATTTTGTGGATCATAAGGGAGCTCTATGTTCAGTCTTTTGAGGAACCACCACACTGTTTCCCTAGTGGTTGAATGAGTTTACACTCACACCAACAGTGTAGGTGTGATCCCCCCTGGTCACTCCCCACCAGTATCTCTTATTAGATTTTTTGATAATGGAGTCAGGTGGAATCTCAAAGTTGTTTTGATTTTCATTTCCCTTATTGCTAGAGATATGGAGCATTTCTTCATGTGTCTAAAGCCCATTTTAATTTTTTCTTCAGAGAATACTCTTTTAAGTCTTTAGCCCACCTTTTAATAGGATGGTTGTTTCTTTGAAGGTTGGTTTGGGAGAGGTTCATTTTTTTCAGCTATAGATATATTTTAGATAACTACATATATTTTTGTAGAAAAAAGAATGGAAGCCATCATGCTGGCTCACAACTTAATTTCAGCTACTTAGGAGGCTCAGGGCTTAGGATCACAGGTCAAAGCCAACCAGGGCCCTACAGTGTGTGAGATCAAACTCTGTGAACATACAATGACTGTAAGAGGAATCTCACTGCCTGGGAATGAAGCCTAATGTTAGAGTGCTCACCTAGAATGCATGAAGACCTAGGTTCTATTCACCGGTACGGGAAACTCAGAAAAAAGCTAGAAGTGGCGCTGTGTCTCAAGAGGCAGAGCACTCACCTTGGGCAAGCCAGTCCAATGAAAATGTCTAGGCCCTGAGTCCAAACCCTAGGACTGGCAAAAAGAAAAAGAAAGAGCAATCTTACTTAAGTAACAAGGAATGTACCCTATATTTATACAGACTGAAAAATTCATTAAGAAATTAGAAAATATGTATAAAGTGCATATTTTCTTTTGTGTGTTGGCACTGGGTCTTCAACTGAGTGCTTCAGCTCTATCCCTGACCTTTTCTGCTCAAGGCTAGCACTCTACCAATGCAGCCCCAAATCAACTATCTTCAATTGAGATATAAGCGATGAATATTTCAGAGTGCTTCATGAAAAACATTTTTATAAATTGAAACGTTCAACACAGTCTTATTTTAGTATGAATGTTGAGATGGGAAGAGACAGAAAAAGTGAAATGTTTCCTGATCCCCATAGAGAAGAGACTCAGCAGAACCACTGTGGTCTGCAGGCTTCTTTGTGAGTTTTGTTTGCTTGTTTGATTTTTGTCAATTGTGGGGCTTAAACTCTGGGCATGGGCACTGTCCCTGAGCTCTTCAGCTCAAGGCTAGTGCTTTAATCTGTGAGCCACAGTGCCACTTCTGGTTTTTCTGACAGTTAACTGGGTACTTTGGCCTGCTTTAAAATTTGATTCTCAGATCTTAGCCTCCTGAGTAGCTAAGATTATAGGTGTGAGGTACCATCACCAGGCTGCTGCTCTGTTACTATGCAGGTTCTGGATCAAGAACTTCAAGTTCTTACTTCAATTTTTTCTTCTCTTGCCTGATACTCTGCCATTTGAACGAAGCCCCAGTTCCTGGTCTTTGTTGGTTAATGAGAGATATTCTGATTTTCTAATATTCAGAGCAATGATTATAAAACCCAGCATTTTACTTACTTGAATAGATTAAGAGACAGGACCTAGTGAGATGGAAAACAAAATTTTTTTCAAGTTGCTATCCTGTTCTAATGCATAAGTCTGGCTATTTTGCTTACACACAAATATGTATTTTACCAGTTTCTACTCTATATTTGCTTAGCTTAAAACCACCACTGCCAATTCATAGATTTTGTTGTTGTTGTTTGCGGTGCTTGACTCTGTGCCTGGGCTGTTCCTCAGATCTTCAGTTCAATGCCAGTGCTCTACTACTTTTGATTTGGCCACTCCTGGGCTTGAACTCAGGGACTGAGCACTGTCCTTACATTTTCTCAAGGCTAGGGCTCTACCACTTCAGCCTCAGCACCACTTCCAGCATTTTTCTATGTATGTGGTATTGAGGAATTGAACCCAGGTCTTCGTGCATGCTAGGCAAGCACTCTACCACTAGGCCAAACTCCCAGCACAAAATTATTCATCATTACTATTAGCTATCTTCTTTTTTTATTATTGATTCATCATGGTGCTTGCACTTTGGGCCTGGACACTCTCCCTGAGCTCTTCAGCTCAAGGCTAGCGCTCTTACTCTACAGCTCCATTTTTGGTTTCTGGTAGTTAATTGGTGATGTAAGCCTCACAAACATATGTGTCCAGGCTGGCTTTGGGCTTTGAACCAAGATCCTCCAATCTCAGCCTCCACAGTAGCTAGAATTACACGCTTCAGCCAGCAGTGCCTGACTGTTTGATGTCTCTGTCTCTGTCTCTCTGTCTCTGTCTGTCTGCCTGTCTGTCTCTCTCTCTGTCACTCTATCTCTGTCTCTGTCTCTCTGTCTCTGTCTGTCTCTGTCTCTGTGTCTCTCTATGTCTCTCTCTCTGTCTCTCTCTGTCTCTGTCTCTCTCTCTGTCTCTCTGTCTCTCTGTCTCTCTCTCTCTCTCTCTCTCTCTCTCTCTCTCTCTCTCTCTCTCTCTCTCTCTCTCTCTCTCTTTCTCTCTGTCTGTCTTTTGGTTGTAGGAGTTTAATTGTACACCTGGGCAGTGTCCCTGGGCTCTTCAGCTCAAGGCTACAACCTTAAACACCTTGAGCCAGAGTGTCACTTCTGCTTTTCTGGTGCTTAAGTGGAAGTAACAGTTTCATGGACTTTAGTGTCTGGCCTGGCTTTGAACTGTGATCCTCAGAACCCAACCTTCTGAGATCATTTCCAGCTTTTTTTTGGTGTAAGTGGTACAGAGTAATTGAACACAGGGCTTTGTGCATACTAGGCAAGCAAACTGCCACTAGTGTGCACTCCAGCCTTAGATAAGGGCTTTCTTTTTCATTTTCTTTTTTTCACTCATGGGGCTTGAACTCTGGGCCTGGATGTTTACCTTAAGCTCTTCAGCTCAAGGCTAGAGCTCTACCACTTGAGGAACATTGTCATTTTGAATTTTCTGGATTATTTGGAAATAAGATTCTCACAGATTTTTATGCCTGGTCCGTCTTTGAACCTCGATCCTCCAGGGTAGCTAGGATTACCAGGGTGAGCCACCAGTCACGGGCATTAAATTATTATTTTTGCATGTCCTATGGCTTCAACTCATGGCCAGAGCACTGTCCTAGGGCTTGCTCAAGGATAGCACTTTACTTCAGCCAGCCAACTCCCGGTCCAAATAGGCCACTCTTGAAGCTAGAATTACAGAGATCTGCCATAATACTGGCATGTTGTTATCTAAGTATATAATTTTTCTTCTCTTTTTGATGGCTTTTCCTTAGTGGACATATTTCCTACATATTTTATGGAAAACTTCCTTCCCACTGGGGCCATAAGTTAAGCCTAGTGGAAGAGTTCTTGCCGAGCATGAATGAAGACCCAAGTTCAATTCCTCAGTACAACACAGATAAAAAAAGATAAAAGGGTGCTGTGGCACATGTGATAGAACTTGCGCCTTAAGAATAAACAAAAACAAAAACAAGGATCGTGCTCAGGTCGTGAGTCTAAGCCCAGTACTGGCAAAAAAAAATTCTGCCCAAAGTAGACATTTAAACGTATTGTACTTTCCAAAAAATTTGTTGTGAAGGTGATATACATAGAGATTGCTGTTACATATGTAATGAGTACATTTCTTGTAAACACTGTTACCCCCTCCCCCCTTTTCTCTTTCCCTTCCCCCCAAGTCATAAATTTCATTTACAACAAATATATATGTATTTTCATTCCTGAAAGAAATAGATTAAAATGTGTTCAAATTAATGATGTAGGTTGATATATTTATCAAAATGGATTACTTGAACTCTAAAATAAACATTCTAGGTAATTTTTCTCATAAAATTGTAGTAATGGTATAAAACTAATAAAAAAGGAATTTTAATTATTAATTTCTTATGTTTTACCTTTAACATTATTACACTAAGCATACTGTTTATGGTATTAATACAGACAGCATGAAATATGATTATGTAAAAAAATTAAATGATTCAAAATAGTAAGGTTGGGGGCCAGTAGTTTGGCTTGGTGGCACACACCCTGGACTGGCAAAAAAGAAGTAGGGTTTGATAAAACAGATTTATTTCCAAATGTGTGGAAAATGGTATGATTTCTTGTTTGGCTAGTCCTGGGGCTTGAACTGAGGGACCAGGAACTGTCCTTGGCCACATTTGTTCAAGGGTGGCACTGTGACACCTGAGCCACAGTGCCCCATCTGCTTTTTCTGTGTATGCAGTGCCGAGGAATTGAATCAAGGTCTTCTTGTATACTAGGCGAGCACTCTACAACTAGGCCACATTCAAAGCCAAAGTAGATTTTTGATGCTATTGTGGAGTTTTAATTTTCTTAAATATTTGTACAAAGCACAATGGATATATAAACAGACTTGAACTCACAGAACCGAGTCCCCCATAATATTACAGTTACTCTGGCACTTCTCCCAATTGACAAAACACATTTCCAGGCATCTGCTTTGTCCTTAAGCTTTGGTAGCTGACTTGTCTTTCCATGGAGGCCTGGCCTGGATTCCTGGTGATTCCATGCATTTCATAGTTCCCTGTATATCCAGTAAGGTTGTCTTCTATGGGACCAGACCTGTCTGGTTTTTGGCCCACCCAGGACCTAGGTGTCTGAGGTCTCACATTCTAAGTGGAAAATAAAACACAGTATAATAAGGACTGAAGAACTGCACACCACAATATTAACAATGAGAGTTTAATAGTTAGCAAAGTAAATACAATGAATACTTGACAAGAATCATGAGAGCAAGATAAAGAGATGTCTTTTTAGGAAGGGGACAGGGAAGCTCTAAATCCAGACTGGCCTCCAAGTTGCCTTCAGACAGTAATTCTACTTCAGAGTCCTCAGAAGGGTCTCCTTCCTCATGAGAAACAGAATGTCCTTCCTGAGTTAAGAGGGGGATGGAATCTGGTTTGTCGAATGGAGATTGAGTCTCTTTTAGTGAGATGGATGGGTCTGGATATTCTGTGAGGATGGATTCATTTTCCTCCAATGAATCCAGTATTGAGAGTACACTTGCTGCTTCCCATGGGGACATTTTCCATGAGCCCAGCGTGTGCCCCTTCAGCTTGCACAATAAGTGGAGTGTTACTCTGACTCAGATGGACTGACTCTGGGTGGAGTGTGAAAGGAAACGGAAAGAAATCTGGCTGCCATTTTTTCCTCCATAGTATCTGCAGGTTCAACTGTGTCACACATGGGGTTCAGAGCAAAAGGTATATCCACAGGACTCTAAACCTGTTTGGTAATTTCTACAGAAGGCCCATGCTTTCTGGAGTGCAGTGATGATTCTCTGTCTCCATCAGTCACCAGCTCCATTGGTGGGTTTTTCATCCCGAGTTCAGGATAAGCTCTTCCACGATGCCCCAAACCTAAGAATGGAAATAGATACAGAGTGGACAGAGTAGACTCTACAAGTTGAAGTGTCACTCAACTTCCATGAGGCTCCAATGGAAGAACCTGTAGAACTTGAGTTTGGACTGAACTCTGAGGAGGTGTAGGGTCTTTCTAATGAGTGCTTATTCCCGAGTCCTTTCAGAGGACAGATATTACCTGGCTGACATCACCCATAAAGGGCATTTTGCCATGCTCTGTAGAAGTAAGGGCCAACCAATATCTAGACCACATGGGCTTCCTACTCACAGTCTCTGAGGCACCCACACCAGGACTTCTACTTTTTCTTGGTCTTACTGGTCGCATATTCCTCCAGCTTGTCAAAAAGTATGTGTTTAGAAGAGCAGGTCCAAAGCCGGCATGTGGAACCTCATATAGAGCTTGAGTTGTATCAGGATGTGGCAGTTCTTGAACTCGTAGAAATCACTGGGGTAGAAGTCCATTGACATCGTATAGATGGAACACATGATGCTGTGGGCGCATTCGGTACAAGGAAAGTGAGAGCCTTCTCTCTCCAACCTGAGCCTTCTACCAAAGCCCCTTTCTTGCAGGACTCTAATGCTGTGGCTGTCCTGCAGAGATGTGCACTTATGTGCTGGGAGGGGGGTAAGAGACACTCGAGAACAGGATGACTTTTACACCCCACTTCCAGAAGCTTCTGAGAGAGGCCTCTATGCATCTGTCCAAAGTAAACGCACCTTAAATTAACTAAGTAAATTCTCTACATAAATCAATAAGTGAATGCTCTAAATAAAGAACTAAATGCTCATTCCTCTAATCTTAGCCACCCAGCAGGCTGAGCTCTGAAGATCACAGTGGAAAGCCAGTCTAGTCAGTAAAATCTAAAAGCACTTGTCTTCAATTAGGCAGCAAAAAGCCAGAACTTGACCTATGACTCAAATGGTACAGTGCTAATTTTTGAACACCAAAGGGATGGCATTTAGACCTGGGTTCAGGTTCAAGTGGCAGCACTGGACCACGCACCAAAATGTAAATGCTTTCAGGTTCTAACAGGCAAAGCTATCACAATCCCTCCCTGATGGCTCAAAAGTGATTCAGCCCCCAGCTTTTCCTCTGACTCCAGTATTTCACAGGCCTCCGTCATTAGTACTGACACCTCATTTCTTACTGGGAAATGGGATTTCCTAGGATGTCACCTAGGTGAGGGCTGCAGTTGGGAGCCACTTACTCATGCCTGAAATCCAACTTCTCAGTAAGCACACTGTTGAGACTCCAGTAGCTTGTGAGGGAAATGAAATGGCATGGTGTCCCAGTCATAATAAAGTAGTTTGTGCACTTGTATCATGCTTAGCTCCCCTGTGAACACCGCAGTGAACCAAACAGGCTCAGAGACGAGCCAAGTATTCCAAGACTTGGCCAGGAGGGGTGAGCAAACCTGGGTTTGGAGGGGGAACACTCACTTTTTCAAGAGAATTTCCAGCAACTACTACATTGTCCTCCACTATTTGAAATTGTGCAGGAAGTTTCCCACATAAAAGAGATCACCTTTCTGGTAGGCAAGGATCAGCTTTGTCAGCAGCATCTCCAACAAGCCTTCTTCCAGGATCCATAGGTTACAAGGCTCATTCAGAGTCTGAGCTGACTTACCATCACACTATGTTGGCAAAACAGTGGATATTTCAAACGTAGGAATGGGACCACACTTCACACTGAGGAATTGGAATAGAGTAAATTGGAAATGACACACTCTAATCTCAGTATATTCACTTGAAAGCACACAAGAAGGTTGTAGCCTGTGGGCAGGATGATGGGTTCAAATAGGTTTCCTCTCAATATACCTCATCTGAGTTGCCCTGGAGTTTCCTGGCTTTCTTCCTAGAAAAATGCCTGATATACTGGAATTTTGGCTTGGCACTGATCCAGCATCTACTTCTTCAAGTGAGACATCCATATCTCTCATGCCTGAGATGCGAGCCTCCTGACCTTTGGCAACAGCACAGCAATATCTTTCTGGTTCCTGAGCCACAGGCCAAGGGAGCTGGCTTGAGCTGGCTGTCACATACAGTGGCTTGGTTACCAGGGTTCCATATTCTGTTCCATTGTGAGGGAGGTAGGGTCACCTTTCAAGGCCCAATGACCAAAGCTCCTTGCTCACAGAAGACCTCCCCAAAGACATACTGGAGGCTGAATCTCCCTTCCCACCTCACATATGGATGTAGTAAACAGCACACCTTTTTGTTCAAATCCCAAGTCATTAACTAGGCGTGAGTGCTAGCCTGGTCTCAGGCTCAAGGAGCCTTTCTTAGGTAATATCCAAACTTAACTGTCACTATTCCCCTTACCCTTCACAAGACATTTTGCTTCACAGTGCCTTCTCAGCTTGCGTTTTGCCTCTTGCACATTTTTTTTGCTAGTCCTGGGACTTGAACTCAGAGCCTGACCATTGTTCTTAGGCTTTCTTTAGGGTATAGCTGTCCCACCAAGCCACAGCACCACTTCCAGCGTTTTCTATGTATATGGTACTGCAGAATCAAACCGGAGTCTTTTTGTGTGGTAGCCAAGCACTCTACAAATAGATGAAACACCCAGGCCATCTTGCACATATTTTTCACTTCAATCTACTAGGACGTTGTTAGGTTTCTGTATCCTAATCTATTTTTCTTCCTGATGAATATCTGTGCTGTCATCTGTAAAAATGCAAGTGGGAAAATCACAGAAGCATTAGTGACATAAAAAAAGCCTTACAGACATAGATAAGTGTTCATTCTTTGTAGGAGAAAGGATATTTTGATATGATGATGATGACTATTTGTAAATACTTTATCGAGGTTTAGAGTTTGGCCCAGAGGTAGAGTGCTTGCCTAGCATCCATGAAGATCTAGGTTTGAGTCCTTAATATCACACAGATATAAAAATCCATATGGCAATGTGGCTCATGTGGCAGAGGGCTAGACTTGGGAAAAGCCAAGAGCCGTACTCAGGCCCTGAGTTCAAGCCCCAGGAATGGCAGAAAAAACAAAAGAAAAGAAAAGAAATGTGCTTTTTACAAGTTATTCACTCACAGCATTTGCCTCTGAATTCTTCGCTTCTGCATCTTGTGACTTATCCCTTTCCCTCAATGTAGACAAGAAAAACAGATTTTATTACTTGCTATCCTCTTGTCCAATCTTTGGATATTAATTCAAAATACAATATTGCCTGAGATATTGTGTGTGTGCATGTGTGTGTGTATCTGCCATTGTGTGCATGCACACATGTGTACAGGGTTTAGGGCTTACTCATAGGGCCTGTGTGATAACCCTCAGCATCTTTTCCTCAAAGTTATTGGTCTTTCACTTCTAGCTTATTATAGCTAATTGGAGTTGAGAGATTCACTCAATTTCTTGCCCTGTGCATTGGATTCCAGTGCTGGGTTCTCATATTGTTAATTGTAGCTATAGAGAAGACGGAGGTCTGGGGATCTTCGTTAGAATCCAGCCCCTGAGGGAAAGTCACTGATAGAAATCTTTATCTTCAGTTGAGCACGAATAAATAAGGCAAAAGTGGAACTGTGGCTCAGTTCCTCTTGTACCAGCCATGAGAAAATTAGTAATTGGCAGCACCTGGTCCCTGAGAGAAATCCTTAGCACTGGTTCAAAAAAAGAAAGAAAATAATGAAAAAAATTAAAACTTGCTGAGGAATCCATAAGGATAAACGTGCCTGTGAATAATCTTGTCATTTCAGATTCCCACAAGAGCTTATGTCTCTCTATATTTTATCAAGTTTTTTAAAGATATTTACATATTTTCTATATTTCTTAAATAGAGATAGCCATCCACAAAACACAAACACAAACTCTCACACAGTATACCACCCACCCATAAGTGTCTGGCTATGTATATATGTATAGTCATATGTATTGATCTGTCTCTCTATACTAATATATAAATGCATAAACATATGTATTTAGACAAACAGGAAACATACATACATAGGTCTCAAGCATTTCCAGATTTTGTGCAAGTCTTCTGAGTGCAACTTACCATTGTATTGTTTGTCAAGATAGAGTCCCTCTAACTTTTGGCCAGCTTCTTGTCCTTTGATAGTTTTTTCTGCCGGTCCTGGATTTTGAACGCTAGGCCTGGATGCTGTCACTGAGCTTGAGCTTCTTGCATTCAGTAGTTTATGGCAGATAAGAGTCTCATGGAGTTTCTGTCCTGGGCTGGCTTTGAATTGTGATCCTCAGATCTCAAACTCCTGAGTAGCTAGGATGACAGTCTTGAGCTACCAGTACCTGGTTCCTTTGCCTCTTTTACCATTTTTTTGGCCCCACCACAGCCATGGTATCTACCTTCCTATGTTCTCTCCACCTGCCCCCAGACAGGGGTCTGACAGATGCTTTCCATCCACTTATTCATGTCCTCCTCTGTATTGGCTGACAGCTAAGACATGCACTCACTTGTCTGGATGCCAAACACAAAGCCATGTGATTGTTTCTCAGTCTGGAACATCCTATCAGATTTATAGCACCACAGAGGGTCAGGTTGATGCTCCTCCACGGCTTTTTAAATTGTTCTCATATTAATCCACAACACGTTTGTCATCACTTGTCCAGCTAATTCATGGACTAAACCAGCATTCCCTACAAACTTAGATCCCAATACCATGAGGACACTCAGGGGTGCATTAGGAGTGTGACCTGCAGGGGGATTTGAGCCTGTCTAACTTGGAGGGAATTTCTCCACCACAGGAAATGGAATACAAATTTAGAATCGGCTTTCATGAGGTGACAATCTCTGGCAGATGTTCTTATCAAATGTGGCACTGCCTACTTCCAGCTTAAAACATGGGTTGATGACCCAGCATAACAGAGAATGTATTCACCCAGGGCCAACACATAGGCTGGGACCCTGAACTTTCAGGTAGCATTTGGCTTTGAAGGTCATGAGATCTTAGTCTACAAATGATGAGCCCCCTCCCGTGAGGCATAGCAAACGGAGCCAAAGTGCAACCCAGTTAAGCACCAGATCAAGCTTCCCTTCTTCAGTAGGGTATGGTTTGAAAACTGTGCATAGCTTCTGTTTGAAGCCAGTCCAGAAAGGAAAGTCCATGAAACTCTCATTTCCAGTTAACTGCCAAGAAAAAGCCAAAGATAGAGATGAAGCTCAAGAGAGGTAGAGAGCCATCTGAAAAGAATGGTTACACCCTGCAACATCCTCATTATCTGATCTTGAAAACATCTCTGCGTGCATCCCAGCATGCAGCCAGCATCTGGGGGTGACAGTGACCCCTGCGTCCATTGGCAATCTGCACTGTCTCTGACATCTGTAATGTGAACCTCATTCTGTTGGGTTTGTGAAGCGGTGTCAACCCTGCAGAAGGAACCAACTGTGCCCTAACTCCCACTGTCCCCTGGGGCCCCTAGCATTCCCCCATCTGCACCCCTCCTGTGGCTTCTGATCCTAGGGAGCCCTCCTGCCCTGTCCAACACGCACATGAAGTGCATATTTCTTCTCCTGGGGCAACTTCTCCACAGAGAGTACATGACATGCCCACTCTCCAGGCACGGGGAGATCCTGCCAAAGTAGCAAATCAGTGATAAGGACATAAAGTGATGAATAGAATTTTAGATCCTGATGGTAGAGAGTCTGTAAAATCCAAGGGAGAATGGAATTGGAGGGGACCAGGGATCAGGATGTGGGCATGGAGCTTCCCTGCCAAGGGGGTGGGGGAAGTCACAGGCTGGGGGATGCACAGGATGATCCATGGGCCCTGTGCAGCTACTGGGTCACCCCCTTCTGCATCTCAGCCTTTGGCTTTGAGCTCTGTGATCGTCAAGATATGCACAGTCTGTACTCTGGCTGGCAGAAGAAAGGACCCTGGGAAGACAATTGTAGACGCTTTGTGAGTGTAGGAAGGGGTAGGCTGGACACCCAGTCCAAGAGGAGCTAAAACTGGAGTCGAGGGGTGTGCAAGGAGTGGGTGTGTGGGTTGTGGGCAGTCACAGTCACGGCAGAGGTGGCTCTGTCTGTGGGGTGAGTGCCTCCCTGCAGGCACAGCACTGGAGATATCAGAGATCCACATGAAAAGGAAAAGCTGGAAATGCCACTATGGTTCAAATGGTAGAGCATCAACCTTGAGCAAAAGAGCTCAGGGACAGTACCCAGGACCTGAGTTCAAGCCTCATGACTGTAAAAGAAAAAGAACCAGGACTATGAGAGGGAACCTGGTACTCTCTGGGTCTAATCAGACACTAGAAGAGGCCGGGATAGGCTGTGGAAAAACACAGAGAACATCTTCCCACAGCTCATCCTGACCTGCATGCAGGGACAGCCATGTAACTAGGGCTACGGTGAGATCATCTTCACCCCTGTGCTGCCATCTGAATTGTAGGCCTCTGTCCTGGCATGGGGTGTCCTTATGGCTGAGCAGGTGCCCTAACCCTAGATGGAGAGCAGCCACTGACTGTGGTAGCTAAGGAGAGATCTGTTCCATAGCTATCAGGCCACCCAGCATGGGAGCCATAACCACCCCTCACCCAGGTAGAGGCCAATGGTTCTCCAGGTGCTACTAACATTGCCCCACCCCTAGCTCTGGGTACACGTGACATTCCCTCCACAAGGAGCAGGACAAAGTGAGGGATCAGGAAGCTGCCTATGGGCTTCAGATGATGGCCAGGCTGGCACTACAGATGGCCTCACTCTGTCACCACCTTCCCCTGCCTCCATCTTTCCTCCATCATGCCTCTCTACCTCCCACCCATTAACCTTGGAAACCAATGAACTGGGCTCTCATCATTCCTCTCATCTCTTCACGCACCTTGCCATGTGTCCATCCCTCTGTCACTTCCACCCCACACACATCCCACCACCAGCCACCCTGTAGCTTATGAGGATCCCAAAGGAAGCTCTTGGTGAAGGGCTTGTGACCACAAAACAGTTACTATCACCCGCTCCGGCCTGATCCACCACAGAATAAGAACCGCCAAGCAGGCACACACTGCAGCAGAGTTGCTCTGCTGCCACCCTGATTTCTTCATGGCCAGGACTTGGCTCTCCTCAGCCTCTCAGCTCAGTAACCAGAACATTGTGCTTTCACAGAGCCATGGCTTCCAGTCTCAATGGACACAATGACATCAAGGTGATGCCAACTTCCCCATCTCTATATATTTCTAACTATGGGATGGGAGCTGAGGTTCTCTTCTGTGACTCCATCCGCTAAGAGGCTCATGCAGATTTCTATCCTTTGCTCATCATGGTGACTCTTTGGTTAACAAGTCACTGCTGGGCTTCCAGTTCACCACATATAGAACCCACAATCCAACACTTTTCTTAGAAGGACTGATGACTTTTAAATATTCTCTAGTTTAAAATTTCTAGTTCCTTCTCTCTTTCATTTATATATTTCCCTTCCTCACATACTTCCCTTTTTTACCTTCCTTTTTCATTCCTGGCCTTGAACTCAAGACCTGGAGCTTTTTCTTAGCTTTTCTTTGCTCAAGGTAGCACTCTAGCTCTTGAGCCACAGCTCTACTTCAATCTTTGTTCTTGCTCTAAACTGGGAGTAAGAGTCTCATGCATTTTTCCCTTTGCTGGGTTGGTTTTAAACCACAATACTAAGATCAGGATCCTGAATAGGCCTCGGATTACAGGTATTATCTAATCAAAACAAATTCCTGATTTATTTTTTAGACATAATTAGTTCTTTCAGGTGAGCCACCAGCCACTCATGCAAGAGCATTGCAGGATCCCAGCATTCATCTTGTCTCCAGTCTTATTCCATCCATCTCACAATGGCCATCTAAAACACCCTGCTGCATGCCTGAAGTCTCAAGGAACGTTCTCAACGCCACGAGAAGCCCCTTAAGCTCTGCCTCAGATATGCCCAGCCCCCATCCCACTTCCACATGAGCATTTGTTTAGGAGAAATTTCCTGAGTACATCATCATCTTTTCCTCACCATTCGAATTTCATCTTTAGAGTCATTTCTCCCAAACAAAGAGGAACATGATCCATGGTTTGATAGCAGCTCCAGCTTCATAGTCCCAGCCACCAACACCCCCCCATTACCCTGCCAGACACCTGAATTCAAGAACAATGTTTTCACTACCCCTGACTCTTATCAAATGTTTTAACTTATACAGTGCATTAAAATAATTTTACTAAATGGAATAAACACATGGCATCAAGCTTCAGAATCTTTGCACCTGAACTTTTAGTGAATAACAGACACACCAGCATTTATGTAGCCAACAGAAATCTTAGCTTTGAGATTTCAGCATTCCTGGTATCCAAGTTTGGATGTGCTAACACTGCCCTTAATGGGGCACTTCAATCACACAATCCCACAACAATCAATGTCATTTGACATTCACTGGTAGGTGGTGCTAGGAAAAAGACTGATGTGCCAACTCCATGCTGGCTTGACCTATGCCATCTTCAAACCTGGAGCAAGTGGGGCTCCTCTCTCCATGACACCTTTTGTGTACTACCCCAGGAGGACCTTTACCTTGAGACAAAATTATGAAGACTATCTCTACCAGCAAAGATTCCAGTGAGATGTGCCTGCATGGATAAAGCTAAAATCTCACTAAAGTGAATTTGTTGGCATTGCTGGAGACTGAACTCAGGGCCTGGGCACTAAGCATTTGTACTCAAGACTAGCCCTTTACCACTTGAGCCCAAACTCCATTCCCAGCTGTTTTTATTTTTGGTAGTAAGAATCTATCAGACTTTCCTGTTCTAGGTGACTTGGAACTTCCATACTCAGATCTCAGCCTCCTGACCAGCCTGGATTAAAAGGGTGAATCAGGCATGCCCCACACCTGAGGACTTCTGCCAGCACATTTTTTTCCAAAAATTGGAAGAGGAAGATGAGGGAGGGTTGGGCTCATCCTGCCCTGCATATGAAGGAGAGCATCAGCGCCTGAACTTCATTCCCTGTTGTAGGCTGCTGGAGGAAAAGGAAGCAAATAGGCACAGGCTGGCAGCAGATGCCACAGAACAACTTGTGACCAAGACTCCCAGAGCAGACCTCAGAATCGATGACAGAGTTGGATCTACCCAGTAACAGAGGCAGTGGTGACACCTGAAACTGCGCGTTTGAGCCTTTGCTGCTAGTAAACAGGGCCACCTATGTCTCAATGAGAAAGGTGAGATTTTGGTGGAGAAGGTGAGATTAAACATTATGTATCATGCAAGAAATCAGACTATAAGGGGTCTTTTATTATTCCAAGTGAAATTTTGGATTTCCTCTTCTGTTTCTTTAAAGAATGACATTGGGATATTGATGAATATTGCACTGAATTTGTAGATAGTCCTTCTCAAGATTGCCATTTTTACAATATTACTTCTTCCAAAGCAGGAGCATAGGTTTTTGCATTTCCTCAGTTCTGCGTTAATTTCCTTCTCCAGGGTTTATAGTTCCATCAAAAACGTGCTTTACATTCTAAGTTAATTCCTAGGTATTTTATTTTCTTTGATAGCAAAATGAGTTGCTATCCTGATTCTTGCCTCATTCCTCTCATTTGTTGGCATATAGGAAGGCAGTTGACATTGAGGCTTAATTTTGTACCCTGCTACCTTACCAAACTTTTATATCAGCTGAAGCAGCTTCGGAGTAGAGTGTATAGGGTTCTTTAAATACAGAATCATTTCATCTGTAAGGAGAGAAAGTTTCAGTTCCTCTTTCCCTTTTCCTCCTCACTCCAGTTAGAATGGCCAAGATCCAGAAATCTAATAACGTATGCTGGAGGGGATGTGGCCAGGAGGGATCACTACTACACTGCTGGTGGGATTGCAAACTCGTTCAACCACTATGGAAAGCACTATGGCAGTATCCCAAAAAGACTAAACATAGAGCTCCCCTGTGATCCAGCAATTTCACTACTTGCCAATCGTCCAGATAGGACATACTGAATTCACTAGAACAATAACCTTTATCACAGCACTATTTACTATAGCAAAGGTATGGAACCAACCCAGATGCCCGTCAGTTGATGAGTAGATCAAATATGGTATTTTTACACAATGGAATTCTGTGCTTCTGTCAGAAAGAATGACATAGACGAATTTGTAAGGAAATAGAAAGACTGTCAAGTTTAGAAATTAGTTTCTGTCTCCTTCTCTCTCTCCTTCTCTATCTCTGTAAAATTTAGAAGTTCCTGTTTCTCTCTCTTTCTCTCTCTTTCTCTCTTTCTCTCTCTTCTCTCTCTCTCTCTCTCTCTCTCTCTCCCTCCCTCCCTCCCTCTCTCTCTCTCTCTCTCTCTCTCTCTCTCTCTCTCTCTCTCTCTCTCTCTCTCTCTCTCTCTCTCTCTCTCTCTCTCTCTCTCTCTCCAATCCTTAGGCTTGAACTCAGGGCCTGAGCTACTTTTGCTCAAGGTTAGCACTCTACCATTTGAACCACAGTGCTGCTTCTGGCTTGCTCTTTTCACGTAGTATTGAGGAATCTAACCCAGGCCTTCATCCTTGATAGGTTAGCACTCTACCACTAAGCCACACAGGCAGCTTTTAGAGGTTTCTGACAAAGGTTTTCCTATATGCTAGTATTTCTTCTGTGAGTGCTCTTAATGCTTGCTGAAGGTTGACTTTGTTTAGAAGACTTACCCTAATGCTCCCATATACAGAGATTCTATATATAGCTAAATGTTTTTCATTACTCAGAATTTCTCTATTGTGTATGTTCTGAAATGTACTGAAGACTGACTTCTGATTAAAAGTCATTGCACATTTGTTCTATTTATTACTTTTCTTTTCTTCTATGGGAATCAGGTTTGTGATGAACACAGAAGTATGCCTTCCAGGTCAAACACTTTCCACATTTGTAATATTCATAAGGTTTTTCTCTCCTATGTGCATTTTATACTTAGTCATGCGTTCATGATGGATTTTTCATATTCTTATATTCATACGATTTTTATCCTGTGTCTGTGTGGTATCATGCAAACTCAACTATGAGTTCTTCAAAAAATTTCCCTTTCATTTTATTCATAGGATTCTATCCTGTGGGTGTTTAGTGATAAATCTTGACTTGTGCCTTCTGGGGAAAAGACTGAACATTTGCTACATTCATTAAGGGTTTGATCTTGTGTTGGTTCTGTGACACAAGCTGAGTTTTCTTCCACAGACTAAAAAGTCTTTCCTATTTATTACATTGCTAAGGCTTCTCATATGTGTGAACTCTCTTAGGCTTCCTGAAGAGTGAATAGTGCACGAAAGACTTTCAACTTTGGTTATATTCCTAAAGTTTCTAATATGTGTGAATTCTGTTATGCCTCCTGTAATGTGACTTCCATCTGAAGGTCTTACCACATTTGATGCACACATAAGGTTTCTCTCCTGTGTGTGTTCTTTGATGCAATTTGAGGGAAGATTTCTGTCTGAAAGACTTTACACATTGGTTACATTCATAAGGTTTCACTCCTGTGTGTATTCTCTGATGAACACGAAGTTTTCCCTTCCCTTGGAAAGACTTTCCACATTCATTACACTTATAAGAGTTCTCTCCTGTGTGTGTTATTTGATGAACTCGAAGGTGTATCTTCTGGGTGAAAGACTTTTCACATTTGTTACATTCATAAGGTTTCTCTTCTGTGTGTCTTCTCTAGTGCAAAGTGAGGTATGATTTCAGTCTAAAAGTCTTCCCACATTTATCCCATTTATAAGATTTCTCTTCTGAGTGAGATCTCTGATGTGTGCTGAGAGCTGAATTCTGGGCAGAAATTTTATTACGTTCCTCATATTCATAAGGTTTGTCTTCTCTTGGAGATCGAGGTTGGAGCGTCAGGTCTGACTTCTCAGAAATTAATTTTCACACTTGATGTACGCATCACATATCTCAGGATATTTGCTCTGAGGTATTGTGAGGCGTATTTCATTACTGAAAGATTTCTCACATTCACTACAGGTATGAGGAGTCTCTCCTGTGTACATTTTCGGATGTGTAGTGATGGTCGGTGTTAAGTACAATATTTTTCATCACACAGTACATTTAGCAGTTTTCCTCCCTCCCTGAAGAATTTCTTGGGCAGGGAGAACAGAATTATGATACTGCAGATCTTTTGGACTGTCACAATCATGAATAAAATGCTCTGAATATCCGATGGATTTTTTAAGAACAGGAGACATACGAGATCTATAAGCAGCATGCATCTCATCAGGCTTAGGAGACAGAAGCATGTTCTGACACTTAATGAACTCCTCAGTCCTCACCCCTAAGTTGTTACCGTTATTACTAATCAGCTCTGGATTATGTGTAGAGCTCAAATTTAAAGTTGTTGCTAATCTCACGTTTTCCTCCACTTCGATACTACTTGCAACTACTACTTCACAAAGACATTCATGTGGACTTTCCTGGCAGGTCTTGAACACATTTTCCATTACCTGGACATCTAAAATGAGTCATAGAAAAAAAGACACAAACATACATGAGATACAAATATTCCTTACTGTAAAGGTAATGACTTTACTTTCCCATCCTAAGTGTTAGATATTTTAAAATATAAAAGTGGAAATTGATTTGTGAGAAATATATGCTTTTCTTCCTAACATATTAAGAAAATGATATTTTATAATGACCAATAATGTTTTTCTGTGTTTTATTCTCTCTTTATATCACAGGAAATATTTATCGAAATTACCCAACTATGTATTGCTACAGTTTTAAGCTGAGTACTACCTATAATATACCTGCAGCTGTTTTTTTTTTCAAATACTGTTTTGTTTATACATTGAGGAATAGCTGCCTTTCTTTTATTTTTGAGAAAAAATCTAAATATTGTGCTGTTTTGCATCTTTTTAAAACTTTCTTTTCTTTTCTTTTCTTTTTTTTTTTGTAGTTCATTGGCCTCGGCTCTGTCCCTGAACACTTCAGCAGAAGACTATAACCCCTAACCTTGAACTACAGCCCCACTTCCTGTTTTCTAGAGTTAACTACAGATAAGAGGCTCAGGTCCTGAGTAGCAGATAGGATTACCTTACCCAGTTTCAATGCTGTTTGCTTTTTAACCATTAAGTGAGGAACAAGAATTTTTTCTAGATTCAGCGGCCACAAGTTTGGTTTATATGTCTGTTTGCCTTTGATCCAAGCAAGAACGATTCTTGAGAGTAAGGACTTACACCTACATCCCTTCAGTTAAAACTTCTCACTAAAGTCTCAATTTAGGTATTTGTGGGAATTTTGAAATTTGTTTCTTTCCATTTGAAGTCTTATAAAAATTCCTTTTCTAACACTCCTGTCCCTCAGAACCATGGAAGACCAGAAAATCTCCAGCTCATTGTCTAGTCAATTTTCTCATGTTGATTGAAACTTTGTTGTTTTTTTTTCCTTCCATTCCTGGGTTTGAACTTAGGACCTAACTACTGTCCTTGGGTTTTCTCAAGACTAGAACCCTACCAATGAACTCATTACTTCTGGCTTTTTCTATGTATGTGGTAATAAGGAATCAAACCTGTGTCTTTGTGCATGCTAGGCAAGCACTCTATCACTAGGCTCAATTACTGGTGGAATGGACTGGTTCTGAATACCAGTCTCTTCCTACCAGCAAAAAGATATTATCCTTATCAGAGAATAATGCCCTTACTTATTCCTTGTTTGCTCAATCATTTATAGTCTTAGTTTTAAAGAAATGAAATATCTTTCTTTCTTTCTTTCTTTCTTTCTTTCTTTCTTTCTTTCTTTCTTTCTTTCTTTCTTTCTTCCTTTCCTTCCTTCCCTCTTTCTTCCCTCTTTCTTCTTTCTTCATGTCTTTCTTTCTTTCTTTCTTTCTTTCTTTCTTTCTTTCTTTCTTTCTTTCTTTCTTTCTTTCTTTCTTTCTTGTTTTGCATTCATGGGACTTGAATTCTAGACCTGGCTGTTCTTCCTGAGCTCTTCAGCTCAAGGCTACTGCCCTATGTCTTTAGCCTCAACCCCACTTCTCATTTTCGATTGGTTCATTGGAGAGAAGAGTCTAAGGTGTTTTGTGATAGGTCAGTCTTTGAACCTTGATCCTCAGATCTCAGCCTCCTAAGTAGCTAGGATTACACGCATGAGCCACGGGCTCATGGCTTTCTCATTTTATTTTGTTTCACGGTGATTTCTACAGAGAAATCTAACATTAACTCTACTGCCACATAGAATTCATTATATCACCCTATGATTCTTGGTGCCGGGGGTTTGGGCTAGCATGCACAAAGACCTGGTTCAGTTCCTTGGTACTACATACAAAGAAAAAGCCAGAAGTGGTGCTATGACTCAAGAAATAGAGATCTAGCCTTGAGAAAACCCAAGGGCCATGCTCAGGCCTTAAGACCAAGCATAGGATTGGGAAAAGAAAATGATTCTTGATTCATTCACAAAGAATTCCATAGGTTCCACACAGGATTTAGGATAACTAAGAATATTATTGCTCAGTACATCACAACATGAACTTACCAATGGGGCTCAGGCTCCAACATCAATATGAAGATGCATTCACTCACCTGTGATATTCTTGTCAGAGGAATTTCCTATCCAGAGTTCTGCACAGTGCTCTAGCTTGTCAATTAATACAGGTTTGGGAACACAGGGCCCTGTAAATTAGAAACAGTAGAGAATTATTGCTTATGCTGTGTCATCATTGCTTTAAGTTCGCAGACATCCTACTCACAAGTTATCTATTAAATCTTTTTTCTCATTTCTCACTGGCTCCATGGTTGACTTTTCCCCAGCTCTGGATTCATTTTGTATGGCATAAACTTAGCTGTCTTGCTCAAGGCTAGAAAAATACCAGTTTGAGTCCCAGCTCCACTTACATGCATAAGTCTTCATGCATGCTAGGCAAGCACTCAACCACAAAGTCAAACTCTTGACACTCCACTAACATTTTTGAGGGGTTACTTGGAGTTATAGTGTTTCATGGCAATTTTTATGCCATTGCTGGCTTCAAATTAGAATTCTTACATTTCTTCCTCCTGAATATTTTAAGATTACAGGCATGAAACATTGCACCTACTGCCAGGTTTCCATTATAAACTCGCTGTTTAGTGATTTGTAGATCCTATTTCCAATAATGATATATATTCTATTCTGGATTGTTTATCCACTTACAATTACGGTGTAAGTTTGGAATGTCGTCTCCATTAGATGAAACATAATTTAGAACTGTTGTCAAAGTATCCTGAAGGTATCCTGAAGAATGAGTACAAAATTACCTTAGGTTTTCTTTAGAAAGTAATGATACTTCTCAGGGCCTGGAATCTTTCATTTAAATAGTATTGAAAGTTTGATAAACATTCACGTATCTGCAAAATAACAAGGCACTTGGCCTTGCAAGTGAATTTGACTTTTGCTCACCTAAGGACACCAGGTTGCTGTAGGTCTCCAGCATTACATCTCTGTACAGGGTCCTCTGAGCATTGTCCAGATGCTGCCACTCCTCCCAGCTGAAATCCACAGCTACATCATCAAATGACACCAGCTTCTGGAATGGCACATTTTCATCAAGTAATTAACACTGAGTTATAAACACATCATGTCTGGAATTTTACTCTTTTTTTGTTGGAATTTTATTCCTTTACTTAAATGTTTAGACTTATATGAAATATTGACCTGAAAAGCTTAGGGATGGTGCCTAGGCCCAGAGTTCAAGTCCCAAGACCCACAAAAAATAAAAAGGCAAGCCAGGTGTTGGTGGCTCACGCCTGTCATCCTAGCTACTCAGGAGACTGAGATCTGAGGACCATGGTTCAAAGCCAGCCTGGCACAAAATTCCATGAGACTCCTTTCCAATTACCCACCATAAAATGTTTAATGGCTTGTGGCATATCATGGTAGAGCAATTTTGTTATCGACAAAAATAAGTCGGGGGAGTAGATTTAGGTTATAAATGGAATTATTCCATTGAAAAGGAACTACATTATATGATGACATATGCTGGTACTGTAAGAATATTGCAAAATCTTAGGGTATCAAGTAATAATACTGTGAAGTACACCCAGAATGTTAATGTTCTATGTCTGGCATAATAGTCACTTGGGGAAGAAACTTTTTTTTCTTTTTTTTGGCTGGGGGATTTGTAAGGCTTGAACTCTGGGCCTGGGCACTGTTCCTGAGCTCTTCAACTCAAGGCTATCACCCTACCTATGAAGCCACAATGCCATTTCCCATATTCTAGTGGTTAACTGTAGATGAGAGTCTCATAGACTTTCTAATGCCCAGGCTGGCTTTGAACCAAATCTTTAGATATCAGCCTGATATCTGAGTAGCTAGGATTACAGGTAGAAGTCACTGCACCTGGCAAGAAATTTATTTCTTGCTGTTTTATACTACAAATTTACTGTATGTCTTACTTTTTCAAAAGGACTGAGGATGACCTTTGTTCTGTATATAATGGGAAGAGGGGTAGGGAGCTGTGAGCAGAAGAACTGAGGGGCAATACTCAGGGTAGGACAATAGCCTTAAACTAAAGAGCTCACGGCCCAAGGTACAAGCCCCATGACTTTCCCCACTACCCCACAAAAAAAGGGAACAAAATTGGAGATTGGAGAGGATTTTCTAAAAAGAATATATAGAAATAGTAGTTCAAAATGTAGAAAGAAGTTCAATATTAACAGTCATGAGAAAAATTAAAATTACAATGAAATCATTACTTTAAATATGTTAATATAAATATAGTTTTAAACAAAAAGATCCACATACACACACACAAACACACACACACACACGCATACAAAAAGACAACTTTCAAAATCTAACTATTACTGGGAAGGTAGTGAGAAGAAGTAGAACTTTGGAATAGTTCTGCAAGGAATATAAAACAATCAAAAATTGCGTGGAGAGTGCTAAAAAAGTACTAAATATAGAATTACATAGAAATATGGTCCAACACTTCTATTTCTAGATTTGTACCTAACGGAAGAGAAAGCAGAGACTAGAACAAACATGTGGAGAATACATTCACAACTATTAATAATAATCAAAAGATAGAAATATGCAAAACAATGCATTGAAAAGGAAGAACATTTTACTATATTTTACAGATGAATCTTGATTACAGTAAACTAAAAATACAGCAGTCATAAAGGAAGAGCTAGGGTATGTTTTCCCTTCCAGAGCTTCCAAGGATCAACAAACCCTTAGAGCCAAAAAGCACGATGGTTCCAGAGAATGGAGTAGAGAGGAACAGGAGCTGAATGTTTAATGATTATACATGGAAGATGAAAATTGCTCTAGATGGGTAGAATGAAGAGAGAACTGTACCCTAAACAATGGTTATGTAGCCACACAGGATGGGACACACCTATACTCCCTGATCTTGGGAACTCAAGAAGGATTTCTAGCCATCCTAGATGCATGGAACGATCTATCATAAAAACTAATGTGGAGGGGCTGGGAGTTTGGCATAGTTGTAGAGTGCTTGTATGAAGACGAAGGTTCAATTCCGCAGTACCACATACACAGAAAAAACCAGAAGTAGTGCTGTGGCTCAAGTAGAAGATCACTAGGCTTGAGGAAAGCTGAAGGACAGTGCTCAGACCGAGTTCCAGCCAAAGGGCTTGTTTAAAAAAAAAGAGAAAGCTGAGCACGATGGGGTGGTGGCTCACTTCTATAATCCTAGCTACTCAGGAGGCTGAGATCTGAGGATCAAGGTTTAAAGGATCCTGGCACAAAAAGACATGAGACTCTTATCTCCAATTTACCTTTAGAAAATGGGAAGTGTGGCTTGGCTCCAGGGTAAGGTGGTAGCCTGGAGCTGAAGAGCTCAGGGATAGTGCCCAGGCTGAGTTCAAGATCTATGACCCACCAAAAAAACAAAAACAAAACACAAAATATAATATGGAATAATTTAGATTCTGTGAATTTTATCAGGCATATAAATGTCTTTTATGGCTGTTGAAATAACAAATTGTTTGGAAACATTTTAAAAGTTTTTACCTAGAAATGTACACTACAAATGGAATTAATAACAAAAACAAAATATGCAAAAGATACAAATTATCACAATATGGGTATCCTGCTTCTGTATCTTTTCACTGACTCCTGTTCAAATGAGTCACATATTCTGAATCATTTCTCCCAGTCGATATATGCCACACATGTTAGCTTGTACTGAACTTCTTGGGAAATCAAAAGCAAATGTGTGTTAGATTTTGTCAACAGTTATATTTCAAATATAAATCCCTACTCATTACATTATTTAATATCAATGCCGGAATCTAACTTACACTGGCAGAATCTTCAATCTTTTGAGAATCTTCAAAAGGGTGTGTAAATATTTAGGATAGTTATGTCTTCCTGGAGGAAAGATCCCTTTAGTAGTATGTAGTCACCTTCTTTGTCTTTTCTTACTAATTTTAGTTTGAAGTCTATTGTATCTGATATGAGGATGGCAACTCCAGCCTGTTTATGGGGGCAGTTAGCTTGATAGAGTTTATTCCAACCTCTCACTTTCAAAAGATGATTGTTTTGGGTAAGATGTGTCTCTTGAAGACAGCAGAACGATGGCTCTTGCTTTTTGATCCAACTAGACAGCCTATGCCATTTAATTGGAGAGTTACGTCCATTGATATTGAGAGTTAGGATTGAGAGATATTTATTATTTCCTACCATGTTTAAAAGCTTTTAGTACGGCCTGTGTCTTGACAGTTCTTGTGGTCCTTAGATGGTATGCTGTTTAGGTGCCATTTCTTTCCCTATATTGCATTTATTTTGGTTTTCTATGTATAGAGCATCTTTGAGAATTCTCTGTAGTGTTGGTTTTGTTTCGACATATTGTTGCAGCTTTTCCCTGGAATGGAATGTTTTTATTGTTCCCTCAGTTATGAATGAGAGCTTAGCTGGCTACAGTATTCTTGGTTTGATTTAAGGGCATGACATATATGCTTCCAGTCACTTCGTGCTTGCATGGTCTCTGCTGAGAAATCTGGGGTTATTCTGATTGGTTTGCCTTTATAGGTTACTGATCCCTTTTCCCTGGCTGCCTTTAGGATCTTTCCTTTCGTTTCTATTGATCCAGTTCGGATCACAATGTGGCGGTGGGATGTTCTTTTCTGGTCAGGTCTGTTTGGGGTTCTAAAAGCTTCTCATATCTGGATGTGCCTGCCCTTCTGGATATTTGGGAAATTCTCTGAGATGATTCCCTGAAGTATATTTCCAATACCATTGACCTCTTTCTCCACGCCCTCCTCAATACCAACTAGCCTTAAATTAGGCTTCCTAATTGTATCTTGGACCTCCTGAAGCGCTCTCTCCATTTTCCTAGATTTGGATAGACTCATTTTCTGTTCTTTCTCTATAATAACTAAATTATCTTCAGCCCCAGAAATTCTCTCCTCTGCATTGTCTAACCTGCTATCAAACTATCTACTTTATTTTTCATCTCCCTTGCTTCTAATTGCTCACTTTTGATGCCTTGCATCTCTTGTTTTAGATAATATATGGATTTCTTTATCTCCTTGATTTTCTTTTGAGTGGTTAGCTCGGTAGCTTTATTTTCTTTGGACATTTGCTGGAGTTTGGTCACGTTTTTATTTGTGGATTCTATGAATTCATCCATCTTTCCTTGAAAATCCTTTATTATGGCCTCCTTTATGGCTTCTTCTTTTCCCTTATCACCTTGTTTATGATTCCCTCTTGTTCAGCTATGGCTTCCTCCATTATCTCTTTCTTTATATTTTCACATTTTCCATTAATGATGTTTATCAATTGCATTTGTGTAGCACTTGGAAGACTCTCCTCTAGGTTTGCCAGTGATTGTTCCATTGTCTGTTTACATTGGGTGGGGGATGTTGTTTCTTGATTTGACATTTTTCTTGAGTTTCTTGTTCTGCCCATTTGAAAATGGGAGCAAGATTACTACTAAATACGATTATAGTTTTTCAGATATAACCAACCTAGACCTCTGTAGCTGGCAGACACTAGATGTTCACAAGTTTTGATTGGTATTATCACTCTTTCTTTTTGTGCACTTACAGACAAGTCTAATACAACCACTGATAAGCGATTTATACCCAAAACAATAAGCCTCTCAATCCAATCTCTATTGTCTTTAAGTCCCTCTGAGCCTAGAAAATAATTAACCACCTACACATACAATATTGCTCAACAGCCATCAAGTGTAGATCCGTGCAGTATAAGGGTTGAAAGACGAGCAGAGTCCAGAGATAGAAAACAAGAATGAGAGAGGTCAGGGGAGGTACAAGAGGATTAACGTAGGAGTGTAAGAATATTGCAGTCCTGAAGAAAAGGTATAGCATAAGGATAACTGACCTAAGATGGTAAGTAGGTAGCATATTTGAGTACAAAGTTTGGAAAATATTAGAATAAAACTTATGTGTTGCTGCACGACTAGCTCTTAGCCCAACCAGTGGCCTAACAGTGGAGCATGGGATGGATCTGTTTTTCTTGTCTACGTTGAGGGAAAGGGGTATTTCACAAGATGCAGAAGCAAAGATTTCAGAAGCCAATGCTTTGAGTGAATTAGCTCGTGAAAAGCCTTTTTATTTTCTTTTATCTTTCTGCCAGTCTTGGGGCTGGGATTCAGGGCCTGAGCACTGTCCTCAGGTTTTCTCAAGTCTAGCCCTCTGCCACTTGATCCACAGTGCCACATCTAGATTTTCTATCTATGTGATACTGAGCAATCAAACCCAGATCTTCATGGATGCTAAGCAAGCACTCTACCACTATGCCAACCTCTCAACCCTTACGTAGTAATTATAAAGTCATCATCATCATATCAAAATATCCTTTCTCCTACAAAAATGAACACTTATCTATGTGTGTAATGCTTTTTTTTAAATTTCACTAATTCTTCTGTGTTTTTCCCTCTTGCATTTTTTACACATGATAGCAAACTAATCATCGGGAAAGAATTGATTAGGATACAGAAACCTTATAATATCCTAGTAGATTGACGTCAAAAAATTGTGCGAGATTCCCTGTGTGTTTGACCTGGTGGTAGAGTCCTTGGCTACCACGCAAAAAGACTCAGGTTTGATTCCTCATTACCACATACATAGAAAACGCTGCAAGTGGTGCTGTGGCTCGGTGGGACAGCTAAAGCCTAAAGAAAGCCCAAGGACAATGTTCACACTCTGAGGTCAAGTCCCAAGACTAGCAAAAACAAAAAAAAAATTCGACAAGGGGCAAAATGCAGGCAGAGTAGGCACTGTGAAGCAAATGTTTTGTAAAGGATGAGGGCAATATTGACCCTTAAGTTTTGATCTTACCTACGAAAGGCTCCTTGAGCCTGAGACCAGACTGGTAGTTGGGCCTAGTGGAAGACATTGGGAATGGACAAATAAGGTGTGCTGTTTACTACATCCACATGTATATTGTGAGATTGGAGGAGAGATTCAGCCTCCAGTATGTCTTTGGTGAGGTCTTCTGTGAGCAAGGATCTTTGGTCATTGGGCCCTGAAAGGTGACCCTGCCTCCCTCACAATGGAACAGAATATGGAACACTGGTAACCAAGCCACTGTAACTAATAACCAGCTCAAGCCAGCTCACTTGGCCTGTGGCTCAGGAGGAAGAAAGATGTTGCTGTGCTGTTGACAAATGTCAGGAAACTCGAGTCTCTGGCATGGAAGCGGTGGATGTCTTACTCGAAGATGTACATGCTAGATCTTTGCCAAGCCACAAATCCAGTATAACAGGCCTTTCTCTAAGAAGAAGGCCAGGAAAATCCAGGGCAACCAGATGAGGTAAATTTCTAAGAAGAAATGTATTTGACCCCATCATCCTCCCCACACACTACAACTTTCTTTTTTTTTTCATTTTTTTATTTTAATTAGTAAAAGGGTTACATGATGTTTGCCAGGGAGAAGGTGCATTAATTCACATACATGGATACTCTTTCACATGTCTTGGTACACATTTCCCTCCAACCCCACACCCCCCACCCTTCTTGGTTTTCCCCCCTTCCCTATCAAATTTCAAATATCCAAATACAAATAAATTCAATATATCAGATAACAAAGTGAGATACTATACCAATATGGGATAACCAAGGGACAGCAAAGGAGATGAGAGACAACATAGTACATTAAGGACAAAAATCATTCATTATATGGCTTTTGTTTCAATATCCTGGAGGTCCTTTCAGTTATCTTCACATTATATGGCCTTATATATGGCCTTTTGCTCTATTGCAAATCTCTGCTAGTAGAGCCCAAGGTTTCTACTGATTATGAAGAATGAGGGAAACCACTGAGCCTAAGTTCCTTTCAGTCTGGCTTACTTCACTTAATATGATTTGTTCTAAGTCTTTCCATATCCTAACAAATGGGGCGATGTCATTCTTTCTGACAGCAGCATAGAATTCCATTGTGTACAAATACCACAACTTGTTGATCCACTCATCAACTGAGGGACATCTGGGTTGGTTCCATATCTTTCCTATGGTGAATAGCGCTGCAATGAACATTGTTGTGCTAGTGGGTTTAGTATGCCCTTGTTTCTGGATTGTTGGGTAAACCCCAAGTATGTTATTGCTGGGTCATAGGGGAGTTCTATGTTTAGCCTTTAGAGGCACTGCCACAATGCTTTCCATAGTGGTTGAACGAGTTTGCACTCCCACCAACAGTGTAGTAGTGATCCCTCCTGGCCACATCCCCTCCAGTATCTGTTGTCATTCGTTTTCCTGATCCTGGCCATTCTAACTGGAGTGAGGTGGAATCTTAGAGTTCTTCTGATATGCAATTCTTTTATGACCAGAGATTTTGAGCATTTCTTCATGTGTCTATAGGCCATTTTTGTTTCTTCTTCAGACAAGACTCTCTTTAAGTCTTTGGCCCATTTTTTAATGGGATGGGTGTTACTTTGGAGGTTAGTTTTAGAGTGATTCAATTTTTTGAGTTGTTGATATTTTAGATATGAGGCCTTTGTCCGTTGTTTGGTTGGTGAAGATCTTCTTCCACTCTGTAGGCTTCCTGATTACTAGCTATACCCGTTGCCATACAAAACCTCTGCAGTTTAATGCAGTCCCACTTATCCAGCCTTACTCTGATTTGTTGTGATTCTTGGTCCTTATTAAGAAAGTTTCGACCTCTGCAAAGGAGGCCTAGTGTATCTCCTATTGCTTCCTGTAAACTTTTCAGTGTGTCAGTTTTACCTCCAAGTCTTTGATCCATTTGGAGTTAATTCTAGTGCAAGGTGACAAAGAAGGATCCAACTATAGTTTTCTGCTGGTGCTTAACCAGTTCTGCCAACACAACTTGTTGAAGAGGCTATCTTTCTTCCATTCTATTTTTTGGCTCCCTTGTCAAAGATTAGGTGGTCATAGGTCTGTGGTTTAATATCTGGGTCCACTCTTCTATTCCATTGGACCTCAGACCTGTTCTTGTGCCAGTACCAAGCTGTTTTGAGAATTATAGCTCTGTAATAGAGTCTAAAGTTTGGAATTGAAATTCCTCCAGCGCTGTTCTTTCTGCTATGAAGTGTTTTTGCTATACGGGGTCTTTTATTTTTCCATATGAAATTTTGAATTGCCTTTTCTATTTCTTTAAAGAATGACATTGGTATGTTGATGGGTATTGCATTGAATTTGTATATAGCCCTTGGCAAGATTGTCATTTTCACAATGTTGCTTCTTCCAATCCAGGAGCATGGGAGGTTTTTCCATTTCCTTAGTTCGGCTTTAATTTCCTTGTTTAGGGTTTTAAAGTTTTTATCTAGACGGTCTTTACATTCTTAGTTAAGCTAATTCCTAGGTACTTTATTTTCTTTGACGCTATTGTGAAAGGAGTTTCTTTCCTGATTATTGCCTCATTCCTCTCACGGTTGGCGTAAAGGAAGGCAGTTGATTGGTGAGGGTTGATTTTATGGCCTGCTACCCTTCCAAAGCTTTGAATCAGCTCAAGGAGCTTGGGAATAGAGTCTATAGGATTCTTTAAATACAGAATCATGTCATCTGCAAAGAGGGATAGTTTTATTTCCTCTTTCCCTACTTGGATCCCCTTTATGCTTGCTTCTTGCCTTATTGCACTGCCTGGGAATTCAAGTATTACGTTAGAAATGAGTGGAGAGAGTGGGCATCCTTGTCTCGTTCCTGATTTTAGAGGGAATGGCTTTAGATTTTCACCATTAAGTATAATACTAGCAGTGGGTTTCTCATACACAGCCTTTATTACATTGAGAAATGTTCCATGGAATCCTAGTTTCTCCACATCTTTTAACATAAAGGGGTTTTGGATCTTGTCAAATGCCTTTTCCGCATCTATTGAGACAATCATGTGATTTTTGTCCTTGCTCCTGTTGATGTGTTGAATTATATGAATTGATTTGTGTATGTTGAACCAGCTTTGCCTCCCTGTGATGAATCCAGTTTCATCATAGTGTATAATTTTTTGATGAGTTGTTGTAGACGGTTGGCCAGTATTTTGTTGAGAACTTTTGCATCGATGTTCATCAAAGAAATGGGTCTATAGTTCTCTTTCTTTCATGAATCTCTGTCTGGTTTGGGGATGAGGGATATAGTGGCTTCACAGAATGAGTTTGGTTAAGGACCTTCATTTTCAATTTCGTTAAAGAGCTTGAGGAGTATTGGTGTGAGCTCTGCTTTGAAGACCTTATAGAATTCAGCTGTGAATCCATCAGGCTCTGGGATCTTTTTAAGTGGAAGTTGTCTAATTTCCATTTCTATTTCAGAGCTTGAAATATTCCTGTTGAGTTGGGTTAGCTCGTCTTGGTTCAGTGTGGGTATGTTAATATTGTGTAGGAATTCATCCATTTCTTCTAGTTTCTCAAATTTCTAATCGTAAAGTTTTCAGAAGTATTCCCTCATGATATTCTGGATCTTGGTAATTTCTGTCGTGATATTACCATTTTCATCTGCGATTTTGTTTATTTAGATATGCTCTCTTGTTTTTTTTTGGTAAGATTTGCTAAGGGCTTGTCAATTTTGTTAATTCTTTCAAAGAACCAACTCCTTGTTTTCTTGATTCTATAGGTTTTTTTATTCCAAATCATTTAATTCTGCTTTGATTTTAATAATTTGCTTTCTCCTAATGGGTTTAGGGTTGGTTTGTTGCTCTTTTTCCAGGAGGTTAAAGTGAGACATTAACTAGTTGATTTGCCATTTTTCCAACTTGCTGTTGTAGGCACTCAGCACTATATATTTTCCTCTGAGTACTGCCTTTGTTGTGTCCCTAAGGAGTTGATATTTGTGTGCTCCTTATTGTTAAATTTCATAAACAGTTGGATATCTGTTCTGATCTCTTCGATTACCAATTGTTTTTGATTCAACAATGTGTTGTTCAGTCTCCATGAGTTACAGGGTTTTCGTTGTTGGAGATATGTGTTCTGCTCCAATTTGATGGCTTTATGTTTTGAGAGTGTGCATGGAATAATTTCAGTGTTTCTGAATCTGTCCAGGTTTGTTTTATGGCCTAAGATGTGGTCTATTATAGAAAATGTTCCATGTGCTGCTGAGAAAAACGTATATTGTGTTGTTACTGGGTGGAATATTCTGCAGATGTCTGTTAGATCTAGTTGGTCTATACAGTTGTTCAGTTCTAAGGTTTCTCTGTTGAGTTTTGCCTTGTTGATCTGTCCATAGGTGAGAGTGGTGTGTTAAACTCACCAACAATCACTGTATTTCGATCTAGGTATGGTTTCAGTGTAAGTAAAGTTTGCTTGATGAAGTTTGGAGCTCTGGGATTGGGTGTGTAAATATTTAGGATCGTTATGTCTTCCTGGAGGAAAGATCCCTTCATGGATGCAAGGCAAGCACTCTACCACTATGCCAAACTCTCAACCCTGACATAGTAATTATAAAGTCATCATCATCCTATCAAAATATCCTTTCTCCTACAATAATGAACACTTATCTATGTGTGTAATGATTTTTTTAAAATTTCACTAATTCTTCTATGTTTTTCCCTTTTGCATTTTTTACACATGACAGCAAAGCTAATCATCAGGAAAAAATTGATTAGGATACAGAAACCTAATAATATCTTAGTAGACTGACGTCAAAAATATATGCAAGATGCCCTGTGTGTTGGATAAATAAGGTGTGCTGTTTACTACATCCACATGTATATTGTGAGATTGGAGGAGAGATTCAGCCTCCAATATGTCTTTGGGGAGGTCTTCTGTGAGCAAATATCTTTGGTCATTGGGCCCTGAAAGTTTATCCTGCCTCCCTCACAATGGAACAGAATATGGAACCCTGGTAACCAAGCCACTGTAACTAACAACCAACGCAAGAAAGCTCACTTGGCCTGAGGCTCAGGAGGAAGAAAGATGTTGCTGTGCTGTTGCCAATGATCATGAAACTCGAATCTCAGGCATGGAAGTTGTGGATATCTTAATCGACGATGTACATGTTGATCATTGCCAAGCCACAAATCCAGTAAAACAGGCCTTTCTCTAAGAAGAAGGCCAGTAAAATCCAGGGCAAGCAGATGAGGTATATTTCTAAGAAGAAATGTATTTGACCCCATCATCCTCCCCACACACTACAACTTTCTTTTTTTTTAATTTTTTTATTGTAATTAGTAAAGGGTTACATGATATTTGCCAGATAGAAGGTACATTAATTCACGTACATTGATACCATTTCACATGTCTTGGTACCCATTTCCCTCCAACCCCCCAGCCCCCACCCGTCTTGGTTTTCCCCCCTTCCCTATCAAATTTCAAATATCCAAATACAAATAAATTCAATATATCAGATAACAAAGTGAGATACTATACAAATATGGGATAACCAAGGGACAGCAAAGGAGATGAGAGACAACATAGTACATTAAGGACAACAATCATTCATTATGTGGCTTTTGTTTCAATACCCTGGAGGTCCTTTCAATTAACTTCACATTATATGGCCTTATATATGGCCTTTTGCTCTACTGCAAATCTCTGCTAGTAGAGCCCAAGGTTTCTACTGATTATGACGAATGAGGGAAACCACTGAGCCTAAGTTCCTTTCAGTCTGGCTTACTTCACTTAATATGATTTGTTCTAAGTCTTTCCATTTCCTAACAAATGGGGCGATGTCATTCTTTCTGACAGCAGCATAGAATTCCATTGTATACAAATACCACAACTTGTTGATCCACTCATCAACTGAGGGACATCTGGGTTGATTCCGTATCTTTGCTATGGTGAATAGTGCTGCAATGAACATTGTTGTGCCGGTGGGTTTAGTATGCGCTCGTTTCTGGATTGTTGGGTAAATGCCAAGTAGTGGAATTGCTGGGTCATAGAGGAGTTCTATGTTTAGCCTTTTGAGGCACTGCCACACTGCTTTCCATAGTGGTTGAACGAGTTTGCACTCCCACCAACAGTGTAGTAGTGATGCCTCCTGGCCCCATCCCCTCCAGCATCTGTTGTCATTCGTTTTCCTGATCCTGGCCATTCTAACTGGAGTGAGGTGGAATCTTAGAGTTGTTTTGATTTGCATTTCTTTTATGACCTGACATGTGGAGCATTTCTTCATGTGTCTATAGGCCATTTTTGTTTCTTCTTCAGAGAAGACTCTCTTTAAGTCTTTGGCCCATTTTTAATGGGATGGGTGTTACTTTGGAGGTTAGTTTTGGAGTGATTCAATTTTTTGAGTTGTTGATATATTTTAGATATGAGGCCTTTGTCTGTTGTTTGCTTGGTGAAGATCTTCTCCCACTCTGTAGGCTTCCTGATTAGTTTACTAGCTATATCCGTTGCCATACAAAAGCTCTGCAGTTTAATGCAGTACCACTTATCCAGCCTTCTCTAATTTGTTGTGATTCTTGGTTCTTATTAAGAAAGTTTCGACCTGTGCCAAGGAGGCCTAGTGTATCTCCTATTCCTTCCTGTAAACTTTTCAGTGTGTCAGCTTTTACCTCCAGGTCTTTGATCGATTTGGAGTTAATTCTAGTGCAAGGTGACAAAGAAGGATCCAACTTTAGTTTTCTGCTGGTTCTTGACCAGTTCTGCCAGCACAACTTGTTGAAGAGGCTATCTTTCTTCCATTCTATTTTTTTGGCTCCCTTGTCAAAGATTAGGTGGCCATAGGTCTGTGGTTTAATATCTGGGTCCGCAGTTCTATTCCATTGGACTTCAGGCCTGTTCTTGTGCCCGTACCAAGCTGTTTTGAGAATTATAGCTCTGTAATAGAGTCTAAAGTTTGGAATTGAAATTCCTCCAGCGCTGTTCTTTCTGCTATGAAGTGTTTTTGTTATACGGTGTCTTTCATTATTCCATATGAAATTTTGAATTGCCTCTTCTATTTCTTTAAAGAATGACATTGGGATGTTGATGGGTATTGCACTGAATTTGTAGATAGCCCTTGGCAAGATTGCCATTTTCACAATGTTGATTCTTCCAATCCAGGAGCATGGGAGGTTTTTCCATTTCCTCAGTTCTGCTTTAATTTCCTTTTTTAGGGTATTAAATTTTTCATCTAAACGGTCCTTTACATTCTTAGTGAAGCTAATTCCTAGGTACTTTATTTTCTTTGAGGCTATTGTGAAAGGAGTTTCTTTCCTGATTATTGCCTCGTTCCTATCACTGTTGGCGTAAAGGAAGGCAGTTGATTTGTGAGGGTTGATTTTATGGCCTAATACCCTTCCAAAGCTTTGAATCAGCTGAAGGAGCTTGGGAGTCGACTCTATAGGATTCTTTAAATACAGAATCAAGTCATCTGTAAAGAGGGATAGTTTTATTTCTTCTTTCCCTACTTGGATCCCCTTTATGTTTGCTTCTTGCGTTATTGCACTCCCTAGGAATTCTAGGATATGTTAAAAAGGAGTGGAGAGAGTGGGCATCCTGAATACTACCCCTTAGCACTTTTATGCAAATCTTAGGCCTGTGGCATTTTAAGCACAATTCAACGCTCTGTTTTTTGCTGGTTAATTAGAGGTAAAAATCTTATGGAGTTTATTGCATGGCTAATTTTGAACTGGAATCCTCAGGTCTCAGCTTATCTTGAGTAGCTAGTATTACAGTACTTTTACAACCTGTATGCTCATACACATCGCTTCTGATCCAAACACTCATTGTTCAATTTAACTAACAAGATGTGAGGAAAGATGATTGACTGTAATTTACTAGATGGGCTTCTAGTGAGTATATATTTCCACTTCCAGTCTGAAGCCAGGGAAATGTTTCTGGTACATGTTTCAACTATCTCCCAAAGAGGAAAAAATGTGTGAGTACGTTTGCTAGTATTTCAGATAGGAAATGGACTTTGGTGTTTGGAACCTGTTGGGCAGAGTGTATCAGCTGGGCTGTGATAACAGAGATGATGTTTTAGACAGGAATATTTTCATCCCAGACAAACTTAATCCAGATCCTTGGATTTCGGGCCTTGAGTAGATAGAATTACAAGTGTGAGCTGCCACCACCACCTGGTTCATTTTGGAAACCTTAACTGCTTCTCATTTGTTCCTTTCCTTTTTTGGAAGATTGATCTAAGCTGGCTGATTGTGCATCACAATGAAGTGATTGGCCTCAAAATTGCAAATATTTGTTTCATCAGCACGGAATGAATGAAGTTGATCTAAACCCAATAGTATTTTACTTCTGATAAATAGGGAACTTACCTATATGATTTTCCTTGCCTTTGCTTTCCCAAAGCAAGCAACATGTTTCTTAAAAACTATACTTCATGAGAATATTATAATTAGAAGTTATCTTCTGCACACTTCAGAATTGTCCTTGCATTTATAAACTTATATGACAATATTAGGTAGAAGAATGGTGACTGTTAGTTTCATAACTATTTCATATATTTTACTCTTTAAGGCTCATTAACTCAAGAAGGGATTAAATACATTTAGATAATAGTAGAACATAGCTGCTGCTGATTTGAGTTGTGTGCAGATGATACACAGATTTATTAGGATTACTCAAAAGTTTTCTTCAAATTTTCAGTAGTCGACTGCTATGCTAACTGGAAGGTGATAGTAATGATGCTGAAATTCTATGAATCAGCTATGAAGCAGAATTTCAGGGCAGAGTATTTGCTAGGGACTTAATTTCTAAGACGCATATCAAGAATATTGAACTATAACACCAAATGATGGAGGACTCAGCGTCACATTTTGTTTGTTTTATGCAAGTCTTGGGACTTGAACCCAGGGCCTGGGAACTGTCCTTAAATGTTTTTTTTTTGCTTGAGGCTAGTGTTCTACCACTTGATCCAGAGCTCCACTTCCAGATTTTTGGTAATGAACTGTAAATCAGAATATCATGCAATTTGTTTAGGCCTGATTCTGTGTAGATAGGATTCCAAGTGTGAGCGCACAGAGCCTGGCTAGTATCATTCACCATTCAAGTCATGGGACTGCAATTCTGCACCTGGGTCTTGTCACTGAGCTTTTCAGCTCAAGACTACTGCCCTATCCCTTGAGCCATAGGGCCACTTCTGGGTTTCTGGTGGTTAATTGGAGATAAGAGTCACATGGACTTCAGTGCCCAGGCTGACTTTGAACTGCTATCCTTGGATCCCAGCCTCTTGAGTAGCTACATTTACAAGTGTAAGCCACCATACCCGGCTAAGTTATTTTTTTAAGTTAATTTTTTTTGTTAAATCAATATATAGTTGGCATACGGTTACATAAGTAATGAACACATTTCTTAAGAAAATTTTTATCTCCTGCCTCATTTTTCTCTGTTTTCCTAACCTCAGCCCCCTCTCCACACAGTTTGTTCAGTTCATTTCCGTTTAGTGTCTTCCAAGTATCACTGTTCAATTGGTTGACCCTTTTTCCTTTGTTTTTTTTTTACCATTTTATTATACCCTCTCCATTCCCCAAATCACATAAACCTATGTACAAGACACAGGGTACCCGAATTCAACACAGTGACTACAGAGAATAAAACTAAAGGGAAAAAGAAGAAAAGAGGTAAAAAGCAAAGAAAATGAAAGAACATCATACAGTACCTTAGAAGCAACAACACTGAAAAAACAAAACATAAAACCTTGGGCTGAAAATGTAGCTTGCCTAGCATGTATGAAACCCTGGATTCCATTCCTCAGCACCACATAAACAAAAACTGGAAGTGCCACTGTGACTCAGCTGGTAGATTTCTAACGTTCAGCACAGAGTGTCTCCAAGTGACAAAAATCTGTCACATTTAAGTCAGGCTTCAGAACTTTGCTAGGAACCAGTTACGTGATTTGGAAGAAAGTCCAATTTTCAAAAAATCACTAGCCAGGCGCTGGAGGGTCATAATTGTCATTCTACTTGCCAGGCAAAAGGTGATTCAAAGCCTTTGCAAGCAAAAAAACGAAAACAAAAAAAACTGTAAGATTCTTCTCTCCACTTACCCAAACAAAAACTAAGTGGAGTTGTGGCTAAAACTGGTACAGCATTAGCCTAGAGGAAAAAGACCTAAGAGACCTTGCCCAGGTCCAAAGTTCAAGCTCCCACCAAGAAAGAAAAAAAAAGGAGTCCAGATACCTTAGTTTCAAAAGTATATCTGGATATCTTAGTAGATTTTTCTGATCTTTCCTCATTCATCTCATGGAACCACATAATCTTGATCCTGATCTAAGAGCCTGCATTGTGCTTAATAAATTCATTCCACATATTCCAGTAGAATCTGGACAGATAACAGCCACTTACCAATACTTTATTCTACGTTTAGGCCAGTATGTCTTCATACCATCTACACAGTCAGCTATATCATCTTTCCAGAAGTATCATTGAGTGTAGAACACTCAGAACTAAAATAATTACATAAAGATGTAATAAAACCCCTTGATTCATTAAGAAAATTTCTGTACCACTTAGAGCAAGTACATTAGTGGTATTTACCTCTAGCCTCTTTTTTTTAAAAAAAATTATTAACATTGAATTTTACATCATATTTCAAATGTCATGTTTAACCAACAAATATTCAAGAAGGGAATCGCTATAGAAGCACTGGCACATAAATTTTAGAATATAGTAAAAATTAAGCTAAGTCTTTGTATGTCATAGATACAGATTAATCTATAATAATACACATATCTATAGAGTGTATAGTCTATCCTAGATTTTTATGTCTATGTATTTATGTTTATATCTCCAAAATTATATCCAGAACTTTGGGTATCAACTATTCAATCATCGCTCTACTACTGTTTGAAACTAATATCCATATATTAAGGATACCATGTACCTTTTGTTCCTTGGTCTTGACTTATCTCACTCAACAGGATTCACTCTAATCTCATCCACTACCCCAAAAATGCCATTATTATTTTTTTCTGTGCAGATCTTCTTTTTATGTATTTATTTTTATTGTAATTTATAGAAGGGTTACATTATATTCACCACATGGAAGGTGCATTACTTCTCAAACTTTGATACCCCATGTAATGATATGGTCCCCATTTCCCTTCCCCTACCCCCACTCATGTTCATTTCCCCCCTTCCCTATCCAATTTCAAATAACCAATTAGGCACATATGAAATATATCAGAAAACAAGGTGAAATGTTGTAACAATATGATATAACCAAGGGATAGCAAAGAGATAAGAGATCACATAGTTCATTAAGGACAACAATCACTCATTATATGAGTTTGTTTCTTTATCTTGGAGGTCCTTACATTTAGTGTCATACTATTTGTCACGATGTCTCTAGATTTTGTTCTATTGTAAATCTCTGGTAGCAGAGCCCAAGGTTTCTACTGAATTTGACAAATGAGGGAGACTCTTCGGCCTATGTTCCTTTGAGTTTGGCTTACTTCACTTAATATGATTTTTTTCCTTTTCAACCAGTTCCCCGAGAATGCCATTATTTTATCTTGTCGGTTGGCTATGTATCATTCCATTGTGTGTGTGTGTGTGTGTGTGTGTGTGTGTGCGTGTATCACATTTTTTGTAGTAGGGCATCTGCTTGTTTCCATCATCTAGCCTCATTTTCTACAGATATTTTTATAGTCTCTTTTTTATTTTCAGGGTAATGTATAGAGGGGTTACGATTACATTTACAGGTAGTGAACTGCATTACTTCTCACACATTTATTCCACTCCACATGTTTTTGTCCCCAGTTCCCTCTCCACTCCCCTTCCCAATCATCTTGTTTCCCCCTTCCCTTTCCTATTTGACATAAACAAATAAACATATATACAATATGCCAGGAAAAAAATCAGATATAGTAACAATCTGACATTAACCAAAGGGCAAAATAAGAGATGAGAAATAACATAGTAGATTAAGGACAAAAATCACACAAGATTAAGAGCAACGATGACACAAGATATAGCTCTTGTTCCCATATCCTAGAGATCCTTTCATTTAGTCTCATCCTATATGACCTTATATACCTAGGTTTTTGAGTTATTGTAATCCTCTGCTAGGAGAGTCCTAGATGTGAACTAATTATTACAAATGAGGGAAACCATTGAGCTTATGTTTCTTTGGGTCTGGCTTGCTTCACTTAATAGGAATTTCTCTAAGTCTTTCCATTTCCTTTCAAATGGGGCGATGTCATTCCTTCTGATGGCAGCATAGCATTCCATTGTGTATAAGTACCACATCTTCTTGATTCAGTCATCTACTGAGTGGCATCTGGGTTGGTTTCATATCTTTGCTATGGTAAATAGTGCTGCAATGAGCATCATTGTGCTAGTGGCTTTAGTATGTCCTTTTTTCTGGACAATTGGGTAGGTGCCAAGTAGTGGATTTTCTGGATCATAGGGGAGCTCTATGTTCAGTCTTTTGAGGAACCACCACACTGCTTTCCCTAGTGGTTGAACGAGTTTACACTCACACCAACAGTGTAGGTGTGATCCCCCCTGGTCTCTTCCCCACCAGTATCTCTTATTAGATTTTTTGATAATGGCCATTCTGACTGGAGTCAGGTGGAATCTCAAAGTTGTTTTGATTTTCATTTCCCTTATTGCTAGAGATATGGAGCATTTCTTCATGTGTCTAAAGCCCATTTTAATATTTTCTTCAGAGAATACTCGTTTAAGTCTTTAGCCCACCTTTTCATAGGATGGTTGTTTCTTTGAAGATTTGTTTGGGAGAGATTCATTTTTTTCAGCGATAGATATATTTTAGATAACTACATATATTTTTGTAGAAAAAAGAATGGAAGCCATCATGCTGGCTCACAACTTAATTTCAGCTACTTAGGAGGCTCAGGGCTTAGGATCACAGGTCAAAGCCAATCAGGGCCCTACAGTGGGTGAGATCAAACTCTGTGAACATACAAGGACTGTAAGAGGAATCTCACTGCCTGGGAATGTAGCCTGATGTAAGAGTGCTCACCTAGAATGCATGAAGACCTAGGTTCTATTCACCGGTACCGCATACTCAGAAAAAAGCTAGAAGTGGCGCTGTGTCTCAAGAGGCAGAGCACTCACCTTGGGCAAGGGAGTCCAACGAAAATGTCTAGGCCCTGAGTCCAAACCCTAGGACTGGCAAAAAGAAAAAAAAAGAGCAATCTTACTTAAGTAACAAGGAATGTACCCTATATTTATACAGACTGAAAAATTCATTAAGAAATTAGAAAATATGTATAAAGTGCATATTTTCTTTTGTGTGTTGGCACTGGGTCTTCAACTGAGTGCTTCAGCTCTATCCCTGACCTTTTCTGCTCAAGGCTAGCACTCTACCAATGCAGCCCCAAATCAACTATCTTCAATTGAGATATAAGCGATGAATATTTCAGGGTGCTTCATGAAAAACATTTTTATAAATTGAAACGTTCAACACAGTCTTATTTTAGTATGAATGTTGAGATGGGAAGAGACAGAAAAAGTGAAATGTTTCCTGATCCCCATAGAGAAGAGACTCAGCAGAACCACTGTGGTCTGCAGGCTTCTTTGTGAGTTTTGTTTGCTTGTTTGATTTTTGTCAATTGTGGGGCTTGAACTCTGGGCCTGGGCACTGTCCCTGAGCTCTTCAGCTCAAGGCTACTGCTTTAATCTGTGAGCCACAGTGCCACTTCTGGTTTTTCTGGCAGTTAACTGGGTACTTTGGCTGGCTGTAAACTTTGATTCTCAGATCTTAGCCTCCTGAGTAGCTAAGATTATAGGTGTGAGGTACCATCACCAGGCTGCTGCTCTGTTACTATGCAGGTTCTGGATCAAGAACTTCAAGTTCTTACTTCAATTTTTTCTTCTCTTGCCTGATACTCGGCCATTTGAACGAAGCCCCAGTTCCTGGTCTTTGTTGGTTAATGAGAGATATTCTGATTTTCTAATATTCAGAGCAATGATTATAAAACCCAGCATTTTACTTACTTGAATAGATTAAGAGACAGGACCTAGTGAGATGGAAAACAAAATTTTTTTCAAGTTGCTATCCTGTTCTAATGCATAAGTCTGGCTATTTTGCTTACACACAAATATGTATTTTACCAGTTTCTACTCTATTTTTGCTTAGCTTAAAACCACCACTGCCATTTCATAGTTTTTGTTGTTGTTGTTTGCGGTGCTTGAACTCTGTGCCTGGGCTGTTCCTCAGTTCAATGCCAGTGCTCTACTACTTTTGATTTGGCCAGTCCTGGGCTTGAACTCAGGGACTGAGCACTGTCCTTATATTTTCTCAAGGCTAGGGCTCTACCACTTCAGCCTCAGCACCACTTCCAGCATTTTTCTATGTATGTGGTATTGAGGAATTGAACCCAGGACTTCGTGCATGCTAGGCAAGCACTCTACCACTATGCCAAACTCCCAGCCCAAAATTATTCATCATTACTATTAGCTATCTTCTGTTTTTTATTATTGATTCGTCATGGTGCTTGGACTTTGGGCCTGGACTCTGTCCCTGAGCTCTTCAGCTCAAGGCTAGCGCTCTTCCTCTACAGCTCCATTTTTGGTTTCTGGTAATTAATTGGTGATGTAAGTCTCACAAACATATGTGTCCAGGCTGGCTTTGGGCTTAGAACCAAGATCCTCCAATCTCAGCCTCCATAGTAGCTAGAATTATACGCTTCAGCCAGCAGTGCCTGACTGTTTGAGTCTCTGTTTCTGTCTCTCTGTCTCTGTCTGTCTCTGTCTGTCTCTGTCTGTCTGCCTGTCTGTCTGTCTGTCTCTGTCTCTCTCTCTGTCTCTCTGTCTCTCTGTCTCTCTCTCTCTCTGTCTCTCTCTCTGTCTCTCTCTCTCTCTCTCTCTCTCTCTCTCTCTCTCTCTCTCTCTCTCTCTCTCTCTCTCTCTCTCTATCTGTCTTTTGGTTGTAAGAGTTTAATTGTGCACCTGGGCAGTGTCCCTGGGCTCTTCAGCTCAAGGCTACAACCTTAAACACCTTGAGCCACAGTGTCACTTCTGGTTTTCTGGTGCTTAAGGGGAAGTAACAGTTTCATGGACTTTAGTGTCTGGCCTGGCTTTGAACTGTGATCCTCAGAACCCAACCTTCTGAGTTCATTTCCAGCTTTTTTTTTTGGTGTAAGTGGTACAGAGTAATTGAACACAGGGCTTTGTGCATACTAGGCAAGCAAACTACCACTAGTGTGCACTCCAGCCTTAGATAAGGGCTTTCTTTTTCGTTTTCTTTTTTTCACTCATGGGGCTTGAACTCTGGGCCTGGATGTTTACCTTAAGCTCTTCAGCTCAAGGCTAGAGCTCTACCACTTGAGGCACATTGTCATTTTGAATTTTCTGGATTATTTGGAAATAAGATTCTCACAGATTTTTATGTCTGGGCAGTCTTTGAACCTCGATCCTCCAGGGTAGCTAGGATTAGGGTGAGCCACCAGTCACGGGCATTAAATTATTATTATTTTTGCATGTCCTATGGCTTCAACTCATGGCCAGAGCACTATCCTAGGTCTTGCTCAAGGATAGCACTTTACTTCAGCCAGCCAACTCCCGGTCCAAATAGGCCACACTTGAAGCTAGAATTACAGAGATCTGCCATAATACTGGCATGTTGTTATCTAAGTATATAATTTTTCTTCTCTTTTTGATGGCTTTTCCTTAGTGGACATATTTCCTACATATTTTATGGAAAACTTCCTTCCCACTGGGGCCATAAGTTAAGCCTAGTGGAAGAGTTCTTGCCGAGCATGAATGAAGACCCAAGTTCAATTCCTCAGTACAACACAGATAAAAAAAGATAAAAGGGTGCTGTGGCACATGTGATAGAACTTGCGCCTTAAGAATAAACAAAAACAAAAACAAGGATCGTGCTCAGGTCGTGAGTCTAAGCCCAGTACTGGCAAAAAAAAATTCTTCCCAAAGTAGACATTTAAACTTATTGTACTTTTCAAAAAATTTGTTGTGAAGGTGATATACATAGAGATTGCTGTTACATATATAATGAGTACATTTCTTGTAAACACTGTTACCCCCTCCCCCCTTTTCTCTTTCCCTTCCCCCCAAGTCATAAATTTCATTTACAACAAATATATATGTATTTCATTCCTGAAAGAAATAGATTAAAATGTGTTCAAATTAATGATGTAGGTTGATATATTTTATCAAAATGGATTACTTGAACTCTAAAATAAACATTCTAGGTAACTTTTCTCATAAAATTGTAGTAATGCTATAGAACTAATAAAAAGGTATTTTAATTATTATTTTCTTATGTTTTACCTTTAGCATTATTACACTAAGCATACTGTTTATGGTATTAATACAGACAGCATGAAATATGATTATGTAAAAAAATTAAATGATTCAAAATAGTAAGGTTGGGGGCCAGTAGTTTGGCTTGGTGGCACACACCCTGGAGTTGCAGAAAAGAAGTAGGGTTAGATAAAAAGAGATTTATTTCCAAATGTGTGGAAAATGGTATGATTTCTTGTTTGGCTAGTCCTGGGGCTTGAACTGAGGGACCAGGAACTGTCCTTGGCCACATTTGTTCAAGGGTGGCACTCTGACACCTGAGCCACAGTGCCCCATCTGCCTTTTCTGTGTATGCAGTGTCGAGGAATTGAATCAAGGTCTTCTTGTACACTAGGCGAGCACTCTACAACTAGGCCACATTCAAAGCCAAAGTAGATTTTTGATGCTATTGTGGAGTTTTAATTTTCTTAAATATTTGTACAAAGCACAATGGATATATAAACAGACTTGAACTCACAGAACCGAGTCCCCCATAATATTACCGTTACTCTGGCACTTCTCCCAATTGACAAAACACATTTCCAGGCATCTGCTCTGTCCTTAAGCTTTGGTAGCTGACTTGTCTTTCCATGGAGGCCTGGCCTGGATTCCTGGTGATTCCATGCATTTCATAGTTCCCTGTATATCCAGTAAGGTTGTCTTCTATGGGACCAGACCTGTCTGGTTTTTGGCCCACCCAGGACCTAGGTGTCTGAGGTCTCACATTCTAAGTGGAAAATAAAACACAGTATAATAAGGACTGAAGAACTTCACACCATAATATTAACAATGAGAGTTTAACAGTTAGCAAAGTAAATACAATGAATACTTGACAAGAATCATGAGAGCAAGATAAAGAGATGTCTTTTTAGGAAGGGGACAGGGAAGCTCTAAATCCAGACTGGCCTCCAAGTTGCCTTCAGACCGTAATTCTACTTCAGAGTCCTCAGAAGGGTCTCCTTCCTCATGAGAAACAGAATGTCCTTCCTGAGTTAAGAGGGGGATGGATTCTGGTTTGTCGAATGGAGATTGAGTCTCTTTTAGTGAGATGGATGGGTTTGGATATTCTGTGAGGATGGATTCATTTTCCTCCAATGAATCCAGTATTGAGAGTACACTTGCTGCTTCCCATGGGGACATTTTCCATGAGCCCAGCCTGTGCCCCTTCAGCTTGCACAATAAGTGGAGTGTTAGTCTGACTCAGATGGACTGACTCTGGGTGGAGTGTGAAAGGAAACGGAAGGAAATCTGGCTGCCATTTTTTTCCTCCATAGTATCTGCAGGTTCAACTGTGTCACACATGGGGTTCAGAGCAAAAGGTATATCCACAGGACTCTAAACCTGTTTGGTAATTTCTACAGAAGTCCCATGCTTTCTGGAGTGCAGTGATGATTCTCTGTCTCCATCAGTCACCAGCTCCATTGGTGGGTTTTTCATCCCGAGTTCAGGATAAGCTCTTCCACGATGCCCCAAACCTAAGAATGGAAATAGATACAGAGTGGACAGAGTAGACTCTGCAAGGTGAAGTGTCACTCAACTTCCATGAGGCTCCAATGGAGGAACCTGTAGAACTGGAGTTTGGACTGAACTCTGAGGAGGAGTAGGGTCTTCCTAATGAGTGCTTATTCCCGAGTCCTTTCAGAGGACAGACATTACCTGGCTGACACCACCCATAAAGGGCATTTTGCCAAGCTCTGTAGAAGTAAGGGCCAACCAATATCTAGACCACATGGGCTTCCTACTCAGGCTCTGAGGCACCCACACCAGGACTTCTACTTTTTCTTGGTCTTACTGGTCGCACATTCCTCCAGCTGGTCAAAAAATATGTGTTTAGAAGAGCAGGTCCAAAGCCGGCATGTGGAACCTCATATAGAGCTTGAGTTGTGTCAGGGTGTGGCAGTTCTTGAACTCGTAGAAATCGCTGGGGTAGAAGTCCATTCACATCGTATAGATGGAACACATGATGCTGTGGGCGCATTCGGTACAAGGAAAGTGAGAGCCTTCTCTCTCCAACCTGAGCCTTCTACCAAAGCCCCTTTCTTGCAGGACTCTAATGCTGTGGCTGTCCTGCAGAGATGTGCACTTATGTGCTGGGAGGGGGGTAAGAGACACTCGAGAACAGGATGACTTTTACACCCCACTTCCAGAAGCTTCTGAGAGAGGCCTCTATGCATCTGTCCAAAGTAAACGCACCTTAAATTAACTAAGTAAATGCTCTAAATAAATCAATAAGTGAATGCTCTAAATAAAGAACTAAATGCTCATTCCTCTAATCTTAGCCACCCAGCAGGCTGAGCTCTGAAGATCACAGTGGAAAGCCAGTCTAGTCAGTAAAAGTCTAAAAGCACTTGTCTTCAATTAGGCAGCAAAAGGCCAGAAATTGACCTATGACTCAAATGGTACAGTGCTAATTTTTGAACACCAAAGGGATGGCATTTAGACCTGGGTTCAGGTTCAAGTGGCAGCACTGGACCACACACCAAAATGTAAATGCTTTCAGGTTCTAACAGGCAAAGCTATCACAATCCCTCCCTGATGGCTCAAAAGTGATTCAGCCCCCAGCTTTTCCTCTGACTCCAGTATTTCACAGGCCTCCGCCATTAGTACTGACACCTCATTTCTTACTGGGAAATGGGATTTCCTAGGATGTCACCTAGGTGAGGGCTGCAGTTGGGAGCCAGTAGCTTGTGAGGGAAATGAAATGGCATGGTGTCCCAGTCATAGTAAAGTAGTTTGTGCACTTGTATCATGCTTAGCTCCCCTGTGAACACCGCAGTGAACCAAACAGGCTCAGAGAGGAGCCAAGTATTCCAAGACTTGGCCAGGAGGGGTGAGCAAACCTGGGTTTGGAGGGGGAACACTCACTTTTTCAAGAGAATTTCCAGCAACTACTACATTGTCCTCCACTATTTGAAATTGTGCAGGAAGTTTCCCACATAAAACAGATCACCTTTCTGGTAGGCAGGGATCAGCTTTGTCAGCAGCATCTCCAACAAGCCTTCCTCCAGGAACCATAGGTTACAAGGCTCATTCAGAGTCTGAGCTGACTTACCATCACACTATGTTGGCAAAACAGTGGATATTTCAAACGTAGGAATGGGACCACACTTCACACTGAGGAATTGGAATAGAGTAAATTGGAAATGACACACTCTAATCTCAGTATATTCACTTGAAAGCACACAAGAAGGTTGTAATGTGTGGGCAGGATGATGGGTTCAAATAGGTTTCCTCTCAATATACCTCATCTGAGTTGCCCTGGAATTTCCTGGCTTTCTTCCTAGAAAAATGCCTGATATACTGGAATTTTGGCTTGGCACTGATCCAGCATCTACTTCTTCAAGTGAGACATCCATATCTCTCATGCCTGAGATGCGAGCCTCCTGACCTTTGGCAACAGCACAGCAACATCTTTCTGGTTCCTGAGCCACAGGCCAAGGGAGCTGGCTTGAGCTGGTTGTCACATACAGTGGCTTGGTTACCAGGGTTCCATATTCTGTTCCATTGTGAAGGAGGTAGGGTCACCTTTCAAGACCCAATGACCAAAGCTCCTTGCTCAGAGAAGACCTCCCCAAAGACATACTGGAGGCTGAATCTCCCTTCCCACCTCACATATGGATGTAGTAAACAGCACACCTTTTTGTTCAAATCCCAAGTCATTAACAAGGCGTGAGTGCTAGCCTGGTCTCAGGCTCAAGGAGCCTTTCTTAGGTAAGATCCAAACTTAACTGTCACTATTCCCCTTACCCTTCACAAGACATTTTGCTTCACAGTGCCTTCTCAGCTTGCATTTTGCCTCTTGCACATTTTTTCGCTAGTCCTGGGACTTGACCTCAGAGCCTGACCATTGTTCTTAGGCTTTCTTTAGGCTATAGCTGTCCCACCAAGCCACAGCACCACTTCCAGCGTTTTCTATGTATATGGTACTGCAGAATCAAACCGGAGTCTTTTTGTGTGGTAGCCAAGCACTCTACAAATAGATGAAACACCCAGGCCATCTTGCACATATTTTTCACTTCAATCTACTAGGACGTTGTTAGGTTTCTGTATCCTAATCTATTTTTCTTCCTGATGAATATCTGTGCTGTCATCTGTAAAAATGCAAGTGGGAAAATCACAGAAGCATTGGTGACATAAAAAAAGTCTTACAGACATAGATAAGTGTTCATTCTTTGTAGGAGAAAGGATATTTTGATATCATGATGATGACTATTTATACATACTTTATCGGGGTTTAGAGTTTGGCCCAGTGGTAGAGTGTTTACCTAGCATCCATGAAGATCTAGGTTTGAGTCCTTAATATCACACAGATATAAAAATCCATATGGCAATGTGGCTCATGTGGCAGAGGGCTAGACTTGGGAAAAGCCAAGAGCAGTGCTCAAGCCCTGAGTTCAAGCCCCAGGAATGGCAGAAAAAACAAAACAAAAGAAAAGAAAAGAAAAGAAATGTGCTTTTTACATGTTATTCACTCACAGCATTTGCCTCTGAATTCTTCGCTTCTGCATCTTGTGACTTATCCCTTTCCCTCAATGTAGACAAGAAAAACAGATTTTATTACTTGCTATCCTGTTGTCCAATCTTTGGATATTAATTCAAAATACAATATTGCCTGAGATATTGTGTGTGTGCATGTGTGTGTGTATCTGCCAATGTGTGCATGCACACATGTGTACAGGGTTTAGGGCTTACTCATAGGGCCTGTGATAACCCTCAGCATCTTTTCCTCAAAGGTTTGGTCTTTCACTTCTAGCTTATTATAGCTAATTGGAGTTGAGAGAATCACTCAATTTCTTGCCCTGTGCATTGGAACCCAGTGCTGGGTTCTCTTAGTGTTAATTGTAGCTATAGAGAAGGCGGACGTCTGGGGATCCTCGTTAGAATCCAGCCCCTGAGGGAAAGTCACTGATAGAAATCTTTATCTTCAGTTAAGCACGAATAAATAAGGCAAAAGTGGAACTGTGGCTCAGTTCCTCTTGTACCAGCCATGAGAAAATTAGTAATTGGCAGCACCTGGTCCCTGAGAGAAATCCTTAGCACTGGTTCAAAAGAAGAAAGAAAATAATGAAAAAAATTAAAACTTGCTGAGGAATCCATAAGGATAAACGTGCCTGTGAATAATCTTGTCATTTCAGATTCCCTCAAGAGCTTATGACTCTCTATATTTTATCAAGTTTTTTAAAGATGTTTACATATTTTCTATCTTTCTTAAATAGAGATATCCATCCACAAAACACAAACACAAACTCTCACACAGTATACCACCCACCCATAAGTGTCTGGCTATGTATATATGTATAGTCATATGTATTGATCTGTCTCTATATACTAATATATAAATGCATAAACATATGTATTTAGACAAACAGGAAACATACATAGATAGGTCTCAGGCATTTCCAGATTTTCTGCAAGTCTTCTGAGTGCAACTTACCATTGTATTGTTTGTCAATATAGTGTCCCTCTAACTTTTGGCCACTTCTTGTCCTTTGATACTTTTTTCTGCCGGTCCTGGGTTTTGAACGCTAGGCCTGGATGCTGTCACTGAGCTTGAGCTTCTTGCATTCAGTAGTTTATTGCAGATAAGAGTCTCATGGAGTTTCTGTCCTGGGCTGGCTTTGAATTGTGATCCTCAGATCTCAAACTCCTGAGTAGCTAGGATGACAGTTTTGAGCTACCAGTACCTGGTTCCTTTGCCACTTTTACCCTGTTTTTGGCCCCACCACAGCCATGGTATCTACCTTCCTATGTTCTCTCCACCTGCCCCCAGACAGGGGTCTGACAGATGCTTTCCACCCACTTATTCATGTCCTCCTCTGTATTGGCTGACAGCTAAGACATGCACTCACTTGTCTGGATGCCAAACACAAAGCCATGTGATTGTTTCTCAGTCTGGAACATCCTATCAGATTTATAGCACCACAGAGGGTCAGGTTGATGCTCCTCCAGGGCTTCTTAAATTGTTCTCATATTAATCCACAACACGTTTGTCATCACTTGTCCAGCTAATTCATGGACTAAACCAGCATTCCCTACAAACTTAGATCCCAATACCATGAGGACACTCAAGGGTGCATTAGGAGTGTGACCTGCAGGGGGATGTGAGCCTGTCTAACTTGGAGGGGATTTCTCCACCACAGGAAATGGAATACAAATTTAGAATCTGCTTTCATGAGGTGTCAATCTCTGGCAGATGTTCTTATCAAATGTGGCACTGCCTACTTCCAGCTTAAAACATGGTTTGATGACCCAGCATAACAGAGAATGTATTCACCCAGGGCCAACACATAGGCTGGGACCCTGAACTTTCAGGTAGCATTTGGCTTTGAAGGTCATGAGATCTTAGTCTACAAATGATGAGCCCCCTCCCGTGAGGCATAGCAAACGGAGCCAAAGTGCAACCCAGTTAAGCACCAGATCAAGCTTCCCTTCTTCAGTAGGGTATGGTTTGAAAACTGTGCATAGCTTCTGTTTGAAGCCAGTCCAGAAAGGAAGTCCATGAAACTCTCATTTCCAGTTAACTGCCAAGAAAAAGCCAAAGATAGAGATGAAGCTCAAGATAGGTAGAGAGCCATCTGAAAATAATGGTTACACCCTGCAACATCCTCATTATCTGATCTTGAAACCATCTCTGCGTGCATCCCAGCATGCAGCCAGCATCTGGGGGTGACAGTGACCCCTGCGCCCATTGGCAATCTGCACTGTCTCTGACATCTGTAATGTGAACCTCATTCTGTTGGGTTTGTGAAGCGGTGTCAACCCTACAGAAGGAACCAACTGTGCCCTAAGTCCCACTGTCCCCTGGGGCCCCTAGCATTCCCCCATCTGCACCCCTGCTGTAGCTTCTGATCCTAGGGAGCCCTCCTGCCCTGTCCAACATTCACATGAAGTGCATATTTCTTCTCCTGGGGCAACTTCTCTACAGAGAGTACATGACATGCCCACTCTCCAGGCACGGGGAGATCCTGCTAAAGTAGCAAATCAGTGATAAGGACATAAAGTGATGAATAGAATTTTAGATCCTGATGGTAGACAGTCTGCAAAATCCAAGGGAGAATGGAATTGGAGGGGACCAGGGATCAGGATGTGGGCATGGAGCTTCCCTGCCAAGGGGGTGGGGGAAGTCACAGGCTGGGGGATGCACAGGATGATCCATGGGCCCTGTGCAGCTACTGGCTCACCCCCTTCTGCATCTCAGCCTTTGGCTTCGAGCTCTGTGATCGTCAACATGTGCAGAGTCTGTATCTGGCTGGCAGAAGAAAGGACCCTGGGAAGACAATTGTAGACCCTTTGTGAGTGTAGGAAGGGGTAGGCTGGACTCCCAGTCCAAGAGGAGCTAAAACTGGAGTCGAGGGGTGTGCAAGGAGTGGTTGTGAGGGTTGTGGGCAGTCACAGTCACGGCAGAGGTGGCTCTGTCTGTGGGGTGAGTGCCTCCCTGCAGGCACAGCACTGGAGATATCAGAGATCCACATGAAAAGGAAAAGCTGGAAATGGCACTATGGTTCAAATGGTAGAGCATCAACCTTGAGCAAAAGAGCTCAGGGACAGTACCCAGGACCTGAGTTCAAGCCTCATGACTGTAAAAGAAAAAGAACCAGGACTATGAGAGGGAACCTGGTACTCTCTTGGTCTAATCAGACACAAGAAGAGGCCGGGATAGGCTGTGGAAAAACACAGAGAACATCTTCCCCCAGCTCATCCTGTCCTTCATGCAGGGACAGCCATGTAACTAGGGCTACAGTGAGATCATCTTCACCCCTGTGCTGCCATCTGAATTGTAGGCCTCTGCCCTGGCATGGGGTGTCCTGATGGCTGAGCAGGTGCCCTAACCCTAGATGGAGAGCAGCCACTGACTGTGGTAGCTAAGGAGAGATCTGTTCCATAGCTATCAGGCCACCCAGCATGGGAGCCATAACCACCCCTCACCCAGGTAGAGGCCAATGGTTCTCCAGGTGCTACTAACATTGCTCCACCCCTAGTTCTGGGTACACCTGACAATCCCTCCACAAGGAGCAGGACAAAGTGAGGGATCAGGAAGCTGCCTATGGGCTTCAGATGATGGCCAGGCTGGCACTACAGATGGCCTCACTCTGTCACCATCTTTCCTCCATCATGCCTCTCTACCTCCTACACATTAATCTTGGAAACCAATGAACTGGGCTCTCATCATTCCTCTCATCTCTTCACCCACCTTGCCATGCGTCCATCCCTCTGTCACTTCCACCCCACACACATCCCAACACCAGCCACCCTGTAGCTTATGAGGATCCCACAGGAAGCTCTTGGTGTAGGGCTTGAGACCACAAAACAGTTACTATCACCCGCTCCGGCCTGATCCACCACAGAATAAGAACAGCCAAGCAGGCACACACTGCAGCAGAGTTCCTCTGCTGCCACCCTGATTTCTTCATGGCCAGGACTTGGCTCTCCTCAGCCTCTCAGCTCAGTAACCAGAACATTGTGCTTTCACAGAGCCATGGCTTCCAGTCTCAATGGACACAATGACATCAAGGTGATGCCAACTTCCCCATCTCTATATACTTCTAACTATGGGATGGGAGCTGAGGTTCTCTTCTGTGACTCCATCCGCTAAGAGGCTCATGCAGATTTCTATCCTTTGCTCATCATGGTGACTCTTTGGTTAACAAGTCACTGCTGGGCTTCCAGTTCACCACATATAGAACCCATACTCCAACACTTTTCTTAGAAGGACTGATGAATTTTAAATATTCTCTAGTTTTAAATTTCTAGTTCCTTCTCTCTTTCATTTATATATTTCCCTTCCTCACATACTTCCCTTTCTTACCTTCCTTCTTTCATTCCTGGCCCTGAACTCAAGACCTGGAGCTTTTTCTTAGCTTTTCTTTGCTCAAGGTAGCACTCTAGCTCTTGAGCCACAGCTCTACTTCAATCTTTGTTCTTGCTCTAAACTAGGAGTAAGAGTCTCATGCATTTTTCCCTTTGCTGGGTTGGTTTTAAACCACAATACTAAGATCAGGATCCTGAATATGCCTCGAATTACAGGTATTATCTAATCAAAACAAATTCAGGATTTCTTTTTTAGACATAATTAGTTCTTTCAGGTGAGCCACCAGCCACTCATGCAAGAGCATTGCAGGATCCCAGCATTCATCTTGTCTCCAATCTTATTCCATCCATCTCACAATGGCCATCTAAAACACCCTGCTGCATGCCTGAAGTCGCAAGGAACGTTCTCAACGCCATGAGAAGCCCCCTTAAGCTCTTGCTCAGATATGCCCAGCCCCCATCCCACTTCCACATGAGCATTTGTTTAGGAGAAATTTCCTGAGTACATCATCATCTTTTCCTCACCATTCAAATTTCATCTTTGGAGTCATTTCTCCCAGACAAAGAGGAACATGATCCATGGTTTGATAGCAGCTCCAGCTTCATAGTCCCAGCCACCAACACCCCCCCATTACCCTGCCAGACACCTGAATTCAAGAACAATGTTTTCACTACGCCTGACCCTTATCAAATGTTTTACCTTATACAGTGCATTAAAATAATTTTACTAAATGGAATAAACACATGGCATCAAGCTTCAGAATCTTTGCACCTGAACTTTTAGTGAATAACAGACACACCAGCATTTCTGTAGCCAACAGAAATCTTAGCTTTGAGATTTCAGCATTCCTGGTATCCAAGTTTGGATGTGCTAACACTGCCCTTAATGGGGCACTTCAATCACACAATCCCACAACAATCAATGTCATTTGACATTCACTGGTAGGTGGTGCTAGGAAAAAGACTGATGTGCCAACTCCATGCTGGCTTGACCTATGCCATCTTCAAACCTGGAGCAAGTGGGGCTCCTCTCTCCATGACACCTTTTGTGTACTACCCCAGGAGGACCTTTACATTGAGAAGTGAAGTTGTTGGCAGTGCTGGAGCCTGAACTCAGGGCCTGGGCACTAAGCATTTGTACTCAAGACTAGCCCTTTACCACTTGAGCCCAAACTCCATTCCCAGCTGTTTTTATTTTTGGTAGTAAGAATCTATCAGACTTTCCTGTTCTAGGTGACTTGGAACTTCCATACTCAGATCTCAGCCTCCTGACCAGCCTGGATTCAAAGTGTGGATCAGCCATGCCCTACACCTGAGGATTTCTGCCAGCACATTTTTTCCCAAAAATTGGAAGAGGAAGATGAGGGAGGGTTGGGCTCATCCTGCCCTGCATATGAAGGAGAGCATCAGCGCCTGAACTTCATTCCGTGTTGTAGGCTGCTGGAGGAAAAGGAAGCAAATAGGCACAGGCTGGCAGCAGATGCCACAGAACAACTTGTGACCAAGACTCCCAGAGCAGACCTCAGAATCGATGACAGAGTTGGATCTACCCAGTAACAGAGGCTGTGGTGACACCTGAAACTGCGCGTTTGAGCCTTTGCTGCTAGTAAACAGGGCCACCTATGTCTCAATGAGAAAGGTGAGATTTTGATGGAGAAGGTGAGATTAAACATTATGTATCATGCAAGAAGACAGACTATAAGGGGTCTTTTATTATTCCAAGTGAAATTTTGGATTTCCTCTTCTGTTTCTTTAAAGAATGACATTGGGATATTGATGAATATTGCACTGAATTTGTAGATAGTCCTTATCAAGATTGCCATTTTTACAATATTACTTCTTCCAAAGCAGGAGCATAGGTTTTTGCATTTCCTGAGTTCTGCATTAATTTCCTTCTCCAGGGTTTATAGTTCCATCAAAAACGTGCTTTACATTCTAAGTTAATTCCTAGGTATTTTATTTTCTTTGATAGCTGTTGGGGACTGACTGTGGGGTCAGTCACCGTGACTGTGGGGTCAGTGAGCTTGGACCCGCTCAATTGAGTACACAAGGAAGTAAGCTCTTATCATGATTTTGGGCTCTGTCAATAGCTTCTCATTTAACCTGTTTGGGACTTGATAGCTTCTCATTCAACCTATTTCAGACTTGATACTGTTTGTAGGAATGTAGCCCGTGGCATTTCCCTAGTTTAAAGAAGTGTATTTAAGATTGAGAACTGGAAATAAACTGGGCTATGGTCTTGGGCTACAGGCTTCTTAAGCTGTGGCTCCTGATTTGGGCTGTAGCCCTCCTGAACCCCATCTGTTTGTCTCTTTTCTATTTTTTTCTAGTCCTTGCCCCCTATTTCAGGAATCCCAATCTGCGAACCCTGGTTTGCCTCCGGTTGGCCCCGGCATCTGGCGCCCGAACAGGGACCCTGAAAATCTGGGACGAAGGTGAAGGACCCCTCCCTGTGGTGAGTAACACATCGTAGGACTATTAAGAGAGGATCTTAAGAGAGTGTATAGACAGGAGTAAAAATTATGGGTGAAGTTAATAGCCATAGGTTATTTCTACCGATCTTAACAGGCCTACTTGAAGCCCACGGAACGTGGGTGGAAAAAGGGGTGCTTCAGAGCTTCCTACAGTTTGTCGAGGAGGCATGCCCGAGGTTTATAGAGGAGGAATTCCAAAAAACCTGGCAGCGGATAGGAAAAAGAATTCAAGAATATTATAATGTATATGGCCCCGAAAAGACCCCAGTAGAGGCTATTGATGTATCTAATTTAGTAAGTGAATACATAGATCCTCAGCATGAGAATGCTGAACTTAATCTTGAATTAAGGGAACTTTATGAATTAAAGGACCCTTCTGAAAACCCTGAGGCTGAGCCATATGCCGCAGCCCAAGAGAGTCTAAGTGAGATCTTGAAAAGGGAACAACAACCAGTAGATATTGAGTATCAGAATTCAGGTTTGAATATCAAGGAGGAAAGTTATGATGAGTCAATGGAGGGCCGGATGGCTACGATAGAGAAGAAGTTAGAAGAAATGCTACATTTTCTATCGAAAATGGGGATGGAGCAGAGAGCCCCCCCCCAGAAGTAGGAAAGAAAGATGACCCTCAGGCCACTGTGGTGTCTGATTCTAAACCTTACCCCTCACACCCACCGCCACCAGCTGCAGCCTTACAGCCTCAATCCCTTTTTCAACCTTTAGGCAAGCCTAAAGTCCCTAGCAACAAGTCCCTTTTAACAGGCACTACAACCAGGCACAGTGCATCGCGATTAAACCTGACTCAGGCTGCTAGAGAGAGGGAAGATATTTCAGGGCCTCAATGCTTCCCTAGTTTAGTTGATCATGGTGAACAAGTATATCATCAACCTGTTCCTGTTAAACTGTTACAGAATTTAAAGAGTGCCTGCTCCCAATATGGGCCAACTGCCCCTTTTACTCAAGTAATATTGGAGGCCGCGTGTGCTGGTATTGCATGCCCAAATGACTGGAAGCGGCTTGCCAGAGCATGCCTTAGTGCAGGAGAGTACTTATTATGGGAGACAGAGTTCACTGCACAGTGTCGGGCTAAAATTGAAACAAATAGGTCTAAGAACCTGCCTTACATTGTTGATCAGTTGTTAGGAGAGGGAACCTATAAAAACACTGAAGATCAATTGGGTTATGCAAAGGAGGCCTATTTGCAAATAAATGCTGCGGCAAGAGAGGCTTGGAAAAGGTTACGCAATTCCAATCCTACAAAAAATCTAGTAGAAGTTAAACAGGGACCGAATGAACCTTATCTAGAATTTTTGTCTCGATTAATGGAGACTGCAGACCGCCTAGTACAAGATGAGAATGCAAGGAAGATTATAGTTAGACACATAGCCTATGAAAATGCCAACGCCGCCTGTCAGGCGGCTATCAGACCCCGTAGGAATAAGGGAGGAATCACGGACTTCATTTCACTGTGTGCTGATATTGGACCCTCCCATGTACAAGGCCTTACCTTAGCCGCCGCTCCTCAAGAAAAGACTGTTACTGAATTTCTAAAATGCAGAGGTCAGCGGCATTCTCGGGATGCTAGACCCCCAGGGCGTTGCTTTTCTTGTGGACAAATAGGACATTGGGTGACGCAATGCCCACGCCAAGCCAGGTTAAAGAGAGAAAAATCACCTGGCACATGTCCACGCTGTGGTAAAGGGAAGCACTGGGCTAAAGATTGCAAGTCAGCAACAAATCGCAATGGCCGCCCGTTTTTGGGAAACTGGAGAAGGGGCCAGCCCCTGGCCCCGCAAAACCATGGGGCAGTCCCTCCCTCTTCTCGGCCACAAGTGCATCTTCTAACAACCCCCCAAGATCAGTCTCCAGCCTCCTCCGTGCCACCCCATGCAGTGCAGGATTGGACCTCTGTTCCTCCACCTGCTCAGTATTGACCCCAGAGATGGGGACACAAGCTCTCCCTACGGGGGTCTTCGGCCCCCTTCCCCCGGGAGTGGCTGGATTGCTGTTAGGGCGAAGTAGCTCAGCCCTTAAAGGGATACAGATTACACCTGGCAAAATTGACCAGGATTTTACTGGAGAAATCAAAGTTATGGCCTCTGCCCCGAAACACGTGGTATCGATCCCAGCTGGTCAAAAATTAGCACAACTAATACTCGTGCCTTTACCTCCCGGGGAGACTGCTAATTCCCCATGTGGACAGAGAGGATTTAGATCTTCTGATATCTATTGGGTACAAAGCATAAAACAAGAGAGGCCTGAGATGACTATATTTATACAAGAAAAGCCCTTTAAAGGAATATTAGACACTGGAGCAGATGTGTCTGTGATATCTAAAAAACATTGGCCAGCCCAATGGCCCCTGACAACCTCTATGTCTTCCCTACAGGGGATGGGGTATGCAACTGACCCACAGCAGAGCAGTGCGATTCTTACTTGGAGAGATGAGGAAGGGCACTCTGGTCATTTTCAGCCATTTGTCCTGGATCATCTGCCAATTAATTTATGGGGTCGTGATATCATGGAAAAAATGGGAGTGTATATGTTTAGTCCTAGTGCTGCAGTCACTAAGCAGTTACTTGATCAAGGCCTCCTCCCCTTTAGGGGACTAGGCCAAGCAGCACAGGGGGAGCCAGAGCCACTCCAACCCCAGTCTCACTCACAGAGACAAGGATTAGGGTATCGTGGAGAGAGCTAATGGATTATTAAAACATCAAATTGCTAAAATATAGAAAGGACAGTCGTATCCCGCTACCCCTGTGAATATACTTAATCATGCTTTATTTGTTTTAAATTTTTTGAATTTGGATTCAAATAATTTATCTGCTGCTCAGCGATTCTGGGAAAAAAGAGAGCAGCATGCTTTTGCCTTAGTAAAGTGGAAGGATCCCCTAACTGGTGCTTGGCATGGACCCGATCCTGTTCTAACCTGGGGTCGAGGGCATGTATGTGTTTTTTCACAAGGAGAAAATGACACGCGCTGGCTGCCTGAATGCTGCGTTCGGATCGTGGAGAGTGACAGTGGCCATCCAAGCAGCGACTCACTGGGCCTACACCCCCAACCCTCCAGTGGTGCATCCTGCGACGTGGGAAGGACCTGAGTTATTTGTGCATGTCAATTGGGCCTGCTACTGATCCACTTGTTCCACACATTCATATGAGCTGTGTTTCTCCTCCTTTTACTATTATGTAGGGACCTTTTAACATATTCATTGACTCTACACAATTTAATATGTGACATTATTTTGTCTTTACCATCCCTCTTCTTAATAACCTTTTTTGTAAAAGATGCCCAGGTGAAAAGCAAAGGCCTCCAGAGGTAAGTAGAATTCTGCCGACCCCCCTGTATGTCTGCGTTTTATTTTATTTTATTTTATTTTATTTTATTTTTGTTTGTTTGTTTGAAAAGATGCACTGTGGGCCTAAAACAGAGGCCTGGGTGGTCAAGGGACGCCTTGACCCCCCCTCCCCTTCTGAGTTTCTTGTCAATAACAAGGCATACCTGAGAGTCCCACCAGCAAGACATGTCTAAATCTAAAAATAACTGTTTGGTGAAAACATTCATTTGAGCTCATGTTTTTTTGTGTTAAGTGTATCTGATTGAGTCCAATTTTCTTGTTATATGTCAATGTCTGATTATTTAAAAGTCTCCGTTTCTCTGTCTTGTTCGTGTTACATATTTTTCCTTGTCCAGTTTTGTTTTTAAAATTGGTACCATTTCTAAGTATGGATCCGTATGGTTTTTCTGTGCGTACTCAAGCACACATCCTTGTTATTTTTTTGAACATTTCTGGGCCTAGCATGGCCGCTCCCCCATGCCTGCAGTTGTAACAAGCCCTGGAAAAATAAATTCCAGCTAAGTTGCCTTGCAAAAAGTTTTGTTTTGAACCTGGTTCTCACCTGTAAGAGTAAAATTGGCAAAACTCTCTTGACACAAATTTCCGGAAATTGAACAGCCGATATTAATTTTGCGCGCTTTATGATCTTTGAGTATGAATGTGTGTGAATGAGTGAGTGAACATGTTCAAGGTTAAATTGTCAGCATGCTGTATAAAACAATGGATACATTTATACTTAAACACGAAGACAATTGGGTAAATCTAAGCTTAAAACTTCAACAAAAATATTAGGTTTGAATGTTTATGTCTCAAAGGATTATTGCATTGTCTTAAAGAAAAACTGGTAAATATTTTTCTAGATCCTGAAATCTGCATTTTATTGCAAGGCATACAGCTGTTTACATTGTAAACATTGTATCCTGTTTAGCACAGAGGTGTTAGGGAATTTGGGATTTATTACTTTAAGTTAAAGTTTGGAGACATGTATTAGAGATGTAAATGTAAAATTGTTCATTAACGTCAGAAACTTTGTCTGTCTGTCTTTTCTTGCAAACTGACACTAGAAATCTAATGGTAAAATGTGGATAATGTGATTAGTATTTTAAAGGAATGTTTAAAGGTTTATCTCTGTATGATTTGGTTTCATGTTACTGGATTGCAATTGAATGTACCTTAGAAAAAGGAAGGAAACTAATCCAGACTTAGACTTTTGGTGCACTGATGTCTAGTTCTTGCATTAGGGAAAAACTATTATTTGAGTTTAAACTGTTGTTGGAGTTTTAGACAGTAATCTAAACTGCAAAAAAAAATGCCTCTTCTAAAAGGAGGCCTGAAGGCAAAGGGCGTTCCTTGAGCCCAAGGAAACCTGGAGAAAAGGGAGTGCCTTGAGCCCTTAAAGGTTTTTCAAATGCAAATGAAGACTAAAACCTTAAGTGTTTAAGTTAAAAAGTGTAAACGTTTTAAAGAATATTAGAAATGGGTTTCTGAATAATATTTGAAAGTGAAGTTGTCTAAAATGTTTTAAGAAAGAGAAAAAAGGAAAATCAGGACTACCAAAGTAACTTCCAGATAGCCCATGGAGAAGAACAGCAATCCTTATTCAGATGTAACTTTGGCTTTTACCAGGTTCTAGGTAAGCTCATGCTTAGAGACTATTTCTGTGTTGACCACTTATTGCTTTAATTGGCGTAACGTGGCCTTTTGTAGGACTCACTGATCTGAAAACTGCAGTTCTGAGCCAACCCCGGGCAAAGCAAAGTCCCTGTGAGACTGTGGTGTCTAATCTGGCAGCAGAGTGCTAATTGAGGCAGAGTTGCTATGGAGCTCAAAGTGGCAGAGTGCTAGCCTTGAGCTGGAGAGCTGAGGGACAGTACCCAGACCCCGAGTTCAAGTCCAGCAACCAAACAAGTGAAATGCCCATGGGATGTTTATCCCTGTGTGGAGAGACACTACTGGGACAATGAAGTATCCAGATGCAGAAAGCCTCTGCGTGGATGGAAGAGATGGTGTCAGATCCTAGAGTCACTCGTGCTTGGCCATTCAATATTAATCAGAGCCGGGAGGTCATGGAATAGTTTGTAAGCATGCCTTACTAATGCCCGTGCCTTCCATAACTGGGCAGGAACTTGTCAATCATCTGTGATAGTGGTAGTTTAAAGTTCTAACTGAGTAAAGTTTGATTTGACTCCAGCCACAAATTCAGGAAAGTTTGTGGATCTGACAACTAATGCATTGTTTAAGGTTGCAGAAATTTAGTTCCCCAGACAATCAAGAAAAAGCCTTTCCAAATGGGTGCTATGTACGCTACACTATTGTAGCCAAAGATGGTTTGTGCAGTTGTTAAATGTCAAATATGATCTCTAGTGTGGAGTAAATTATTGTTCCTAATATCTAATCCTTGCAACCCCTTGATAAAATAGGCTAGGCTTCTTAAGGTCCCTGGTCAACACAGAGACAACACCCCCGAGTCAGCTTGAAGAAGTCACAGAAGTTGAATCTCCGCCCATCAATCCCCGTTAGACCAAGGGACCAAAGTCATTTTTGGAAAATGTGACAGGATAAATTAGGGGTATAGAAAAGAGTAAAAAAAAATGCACTTGTGTTTCTTTTAAAATAAAGACGGGGGAGATGTTGGGGACTGACTGTGGGATCAGTGATCGTGACTGTGGGGTCAGTGACCTTGGACCCAAACAATTGAGTACACAAGGAAGTAAGCTCTTATCATGATTTTGGGCTGTGTCAATAGCTTCTCATTTAACCTGTTTGGGACTTGATAGCTTCTCATTCAACCTATTTCAGACTTGATACTGTTTGTACGAATGTAGCCCCTGGCAGTTCCCTAGTTTAAAGAAGTATATTTAAGATTGAGACCTGGAAATAAACTGGGGTATGGTCTTGGGCTACAGGCTTCTTAAGCTGTGGCTCCTGATTTGGGCTGTAGCCCTCCTGAACCCCATCTGTTTGTCTCTGTTCTATTTTTTCCTAGTCCTTGCCCCCTATTTCAGGAATCCCAATCTGCGAATCCTGGTTTGCTGCCGGTTGGCCCCGGCAGATAGCAAAATGAGTTGCTATCCTGATTCTTGCCTCATTCCTCTCATTTGTTGGCATATAGGAAGGCAGTTGACATTGAGGGTTAATTTTATACCCTGCTACCTTACCAAAGTTTTATATCAGCTCAAGCAGCTTCGGAGTAGAGTCTATAGGGTTCTTTAAATACGGAATCATGTCATCTGTAAGGAGAGAAAGTTTCAGTTCCTCTTTCCCTTTTCCTCCTCACTCCAGTTAGAATGGCCAAGATCCAGAAATCTAATAACGTATGCTGGAGGGGATGTGGCCAGGAGGGATCACTACTACACTGCTGGTGGGATTGCAAACTCATTCAACCACTATGGAAAGCACTATGGCACTATCCCAAAAAGACTAAACATAGAGCTCCCCTGTGATCCAGCAATTTCACTACTTGCCAATCGTCCAGATAGGACATACTAAATTCACTAAAACAATAACATTTATCACAGCACTATTTACTATAACAAAGGTATGGAACCAACCCAGATGCCCGTCAGTTGATGAGTAGATCAAATATGGTATTTTTACACAATGGAATTCTGTGCTTCTGTCAGAAAGAATGACATAGACGAATTTGTAAAGAAATAGAAAGACTGTAAAGTTTAGAAATTAGTTTCTGTCTCCTTGTCTCTCTCCTTCTCTATCTCTGTAAAATTTAGAAGTTCCTGTTTCTCTCTCTTTCTCTCTCTTTCTCTCTTTCTCTCTCTTCTCTCTCTCTCTCTCTCCCTCCCTCCCTCCCTCCCTCCCTCCCTCTCTCTCTCTCTCTCTCTCTCTCTCTCTCTCTCTCTCTCTCTCTCTCTCTCTCTGTCTCTCTCTCTCTCTCTCTCTCTCTCTCTCTCTCTCTCTCTCTCTCTCTCTCTCCAATCCTTAGGCTTGAACTCAGGGCCTGAGCTACTTTTGCTCAAGGTTAGCACTCTACCATTTGAACCACAGTGCTGCTTCTGGCTTGCTCTTTTCACGTAGTATTGAGGAATCTAACCCAGGCCTTCATCCTTGATAGGTTAGCACTCTACCACTAAGCCACACAGTCAGCTTTTAGAGGTTCTTACAAAGGTTTTCCTACATGCTATTATTTCTTCTGTGAATGCTCTTAATGCTTGCTGAAGGTTGACTTTGTTTAGAAGACTTACCCTAATGCTCCCATATACAGAGATTCTATATATAGCTAAATGTTTTTCATTACTCAGAATTTCTCTATTGTGTATGTTCTGAAATGTACTGAAGACTGACTTCTGATTAAAAGTCATTGCACATTTGCTCTATTCATTAGTTTTCTTTTCTTCTATGGGAATCAGGTTTGTGATGAACACAGAAGTATGCCTTCCAGGTCAAACACTTTCCACATTTGTAATATTCATAAGGTTTTTCTCTCCTATGTGCATTTTATACTTAGTCATACATTCATGATGGATTTTTCATATTCTTATATTCATACGATTTTTATCCTGTGTCTGTGTGGTATCATGCAAACTCAACTATGAGTTCTTCAAAAAAATTTCCCTTTCATTTTATTCATAGGATTCTATCCTGTGGGTGTTTAGTGATAAATCTTGACTTGTGCCTTCTGGGGAAAAGACTGAACATTTGCTACATTCATTAAGGGTTTGATCTTGTGTTGGTTCTGTGACACAAGCTGAGTTTTCTTCCACAGACTAAAAAGTCTTTCCTATTTATTACATTGCTAAGGCTTCTCATATGTGTGAACTCTCTTAGGCTTCCTGAAGGGTGAATAGTGCACGAAAGACTTTCAACTTTGGTTATATTCCTAAAGTTTCTAATATGTGTGAATTCTGTTATGCCTCCTGTAATGTGACTTCCATCTGAAGGTCTTACCACATTTGATGCACTCATACAGTTTCCCTCCTGTGTGTGTTCTCTGATGAAATTTGAGGGAAGACTTCCATTTGAAAGACATTCCACATCGGTTACATTCATAAGGTTTTTCTCCTGTTTGAATTGTCTTATGCATGTTGAGGTTTGGCTTCGATGTGAAGGACTTTCCACACTCTCATAAGGTGTTTCTCCTGAGTATATTCTCTGATGAACATGGAGTTTTACCTTCCATTTGAAAGACTTTCAGCATTCACTACATGCATAAGTTTTCTCTCCTGTGTGTGTTCTATTATGCCCATGAAGATATGACTTCCACTTGAAGGTCTTTCCACATTTGTTGCACACATAATGTTTCTCTCCTGTGTGTGTTCTTTGATACAATTTGAGGGAAGATTTCTGTCTGAAAGACTTTACACATTGGTTACATTCATAAGGTTTCACTCCTGTGTGTATTCTCTGATGAACATGAAGTTTTCCCTTCCCTTGGAAAGACTTTCCACATTCATTACACTTATAAGATTTCTCTCCTGTGTGTGTTATTTGAAGAACTCGAAGGTGTATCTTCTGGGTGAAAGACTTTTCACATTTGTTACATTCATAAGGTTTCTCTTCTGTGTGCCTTCTCTGGTGCAACGTGAGGTATGATTTCAGTCTAAAAGTCTTACCAAATTTATCCCATTCATAAGATTTCTCTTCTGCGTGAGATCTCTGATGTGTGCTGAGAGGTGAATTCTGGGCAGAAATTATATTACATTTCTCATATTCATAAGGTTTGTCTTCTCTTGGAGATCGAGGTTTGAGCGTCAGGTCTGACTTCTCAGAAATTAATTTTCACACTTGATGTACGCATCACATATCTCAGGATATTTGCTCTGAGGTATTGTAAGGCGTATTTCATTACTGAAAAATTTCTCACATTCACTACATGTATGAGGAGTCTCTCCTGTGTACATTTTCGGATGTGTAGTGATGGTCGGTGTTAAGTACAATATTTTTCATCACACAGTACATTTAGCAGTTTTTCTCCCTCCCTGAAGAATTTCTTGGGCAGGGAGAACAGAATTATGATACTGCAGATCTTTTGGACTGTCACAATCATGAATAAAATGCTCTGAATATCCGATGGATTTTTTAAGAACAGGAGACATACGAGATCTATAAGCAGCATGCATCTCATCAGGCTTAGGAGACAGAAGCATGTTCTGACACTAAATGAATTCCTCAGTCCTCACCCCTAAATTGTTACCGTTGTTACTAATCAGCTCTGGATTATGTGTAGAGCTCAAATTTAAAGTTGTTGCTAATCTCACGTTTTCCTGCACTTCGATACTACTTGCAACTGCTACTTCACAAAGACATTCATGTGGACTTTCCTGGCAGGTCTTGAACACATTTTCCATTACCTGGACATCTAAAATGAGTCATAGAAAAAAAGACACAAACATACATGAGATACAAATATTCCTTACTGTAAAGGTAATGACTTTACTTTCCCATCCTAAGTGTTAGATATTTTAAAATATAAAAGTGGAAATTGATTTGTGAGAAATATATGCTTTTCTCCTTAACATATTAAGAAAATGATATTTTACAATGACCAATAATGTTTTTCTGTGTTTTAGTTCTCTTTTTATATCACAGGAAGTATTTATTGAAATTACCCAACTATGTATTGCTACAGTTTTAAGCTGAGTACTACCTATAGTATACCTGCAGCTGTTTTTTTTCAAATACTGTTTTGTTTATACATTGAGGAATAGCTGCCTTTCTTTTATTTTTGAGAAATAATCTAAATATTGTGCTGTTTTGCATCTTTTTAAAACTTTCCTTTCCTTTCTTTTCTTTTTTTTTTTGAAGTTCATAGGCCTCGGCCCTTGTCCCTGAACACTTCAGCAGAAGACTATAAACTGTATCCTTTAGCCACAGCCCCACTTCCTGTTTTCTAGAGTTAACTACAGATAAGAGTCTCAGGTCCTGAGTAGCAGATAGGATTACCTTACCCAGTTTCAATGCTGTTTGCTTTTTAACCATTAAGTGAGGAACACGAATTTTTTCTAGATTCAGCGGCCACAAGTTTGGTTTATATGTCTGTTTGTCTTTGATCCAAGCAAGAACGATTCTTGAGAGTAAGGACTTACACCTATATCAATTCAGTTACAACTTCTCACTAAAGTCTCAATTTAGGTATTTGTGGGAATTTTGAAATTTGTTTCTTTCCATTTGAAGTCTTATAAAAATTCCTTTTCTAACACTCCTGTCCCTCAGAACCATGGAAGACCAGAAAATCTCCAGCTCATTGTCTAGTTAATTTTCTTATGTTGATTGAAACTTTGTTGTTTTTTCTTTCCTTCCATTCCTGGGTTTGAACTTAGGACCTAACCACTGTCCTTGGGTTTTCTCCAGACTAGAACGCTACCAATGAAGTCATTACTTCTGGCTTTTTCTATGTATGTGGTAATAAGGAATCAAACCTGTGTCTTTGTGCATGCTAGGCAAGCACTCTACCACTAGGCTCAATTTCTGGTGGGAAGGTCTGGTTCTGAATACCAGTCTCTTCCTACCAGCAAAAAGATATTATCCTTATCAGAGAAAAATGCCCTGACTTATTCCTTGTTTGCTCAATCATTTATAGTGTTAGTTTTAAAGAAATTAAATATCATTCTTTCTTTCTTTCTTTCTTCCTTGCTTCCTTCCTTCCTTCCTTCCTTCCTTCCTTCCTTCCTTCCTTCCTTCCTTCCTTCCTTTCCTTCCTTCCCTCTTTCTTCCCTCTTATTTCTTTCTTTCTTCCTTTCTTTCTTTCTATCTGTCTTTCTTTCTTTCTTTCTTTCTTTCTTTCTTTCTTTCTTTCTTCCTTTCTTTCTTGTTTTGCAGTCATGGGACTTGAATTCTAGTCCTCGCTGTTCTTCCTGAGCTCTTCAGCTCAAGGCTACTGCCCTATGTCTTTAGCCTCAACCCCACTTCTCATTTTCTATTGGTTCATTGGACAGAAGAGTCTAAGGTGTTTTTGTGATAGGTCAGTCTTTGAACCTTGATCCTCAGATCTCAGCCTCCTAAGTAGCTAGGATTACACGCATGAGCCACGGGCTCATGGATTTCTCATTTTATTTTGTTTCACAGTGATTTCTACAGAGAAATCTAACATTAACTCTACTGCCACATAGAATTCATTATATCACCCTATGATTCTTGGTGCTGGGGGTTTGGGCTAGCATGCACAAAGACCTGGTTCAGTTCCTTGGTACTACATACAAAGAAAAAGCCAGAAGTGGTGCTATGACTCAAGAAGTAGAGAGCTAGCCTTGAGAAAACCCAAAGACCATGCTCAGGCCCTGAGACCAAGCATAGGATTGGGAAAAGATAATGATTCTTGATTCATTCACAAAGAATTCCATAGGTTCCACACAGGATTTAGGGTAACTAAGAATATTATTGCTCAGTACATCACAACATGAACTTACCAATGGGGCTCAGGCTCCAACATCAATATGAAGATGCATTCACTCACCTGTGATATTCTTGTCAGAGGAATTTCCTATCCAGAGTTCTGCACAGTTCTCTAGCTTGTCAATTAATACAGGTTTGGGAACACAGGGCCCTGTAAATTAGAAACAGTAGAGAATTATTGCTTATGCTGTGTCATCATTGCTTTAAGGTCGCAGACATCCTACTCACAAGTTATCTATTAAATTTTTTCTCATTTCTCACTGGCTCCATGGTTGACTTTTCCTCAGCTCTGGATTCATTTTGTATGGCATAAACTTAGCTGTCTTGCTCAAGGCTAGAAAAATACCAGTTTGAGTCCCAGCTCCACTTAAATGCATAGGTCTTCATGCATGCTAAGCAACCACTCAACCACAAAGTCAAACTCTTGACACTCCACTAACATTTTTGAGGGGTTACTTGGAGGTATAGAGTTTCATGGCAATTTTTATGCCATTGCTGGCTTCAAATTAGAATTCTTAGATTTCTTCCTCCTGAATATTTTAAGATTACAGGCTTGAAACATTGCACCTAGTGCCAGGTTTCCATTATAAACTCACTGTTTAGTGATTTGTAGATCCTATTTCCAATAATGATATATATTCTATTCTGGATTGTTTATCCACTTACAATTACGGTGTAAATTTGGAATGTCGTCTCCATTAGAGCAAACATAATTTAGAAGTGTTGTCAAAGTATCCTGAATGTATCCTGAAGAATGAGTACAAAATTACCTTAGGTTTTCTTTAGAAAGTAATGATACTTCTCAGGGCCTGGAATCTTTCATTTAAATAGTATTGAAAGTTTGATAAACATTCACGTATCTGCAAAATAACAAGGCACTTGGCCTTGCAAGTGAATTTGACTTTTGCTCACCTAAGGACACCAGGTTGCTGAAGGTCTCCAGCATTACATCTCTGTACAGGGTCCTCTGAGCATTGTCCAGATGCTGCCACTCCTCCCAGCTGAAATCCACAGCTACATCATCAAATGACACCAGCTTCTGGAATGGCATATTTTCATCAAGTAATTAGCACTGAGTTATAAACACACCATGTCTGGAATTTTATTCTTTTTTTGTTGGAATTTTATTCCTTTACTTAAATGTTTAGACTTATATGAAATATTGACTTGAAAAGCTTAGGGATGGTGCCTAGGCCCAGAGTTCAAGTCCCAAGACCCACAAAAAAATAAAAAGGCAAGCCAGGTTTTGGTGGCTCACGCCTGTCATCCTAGCTACTCAGGAGACTGAGATCTGAGGACCATGGTTCAAAGCCAGCCTGGCACAAAATTCCATGAGACTCCTTTCCAATTACCCACCATAAAATGTTTAATGGCTTGTGGCATATCATGGTAGAGCAATTGTGGTATCGACAAAAATAAGTCGGGGGAGTAGATTTAGGTTATAAATGGAATTATTCCATTGAAAAGGAACTACGTTATATGATGACATATGCTGGTACTGTGAGAATATTGCAAAATCTTAGGGTATCAATTAATACTACTGTGAAGTACACCCAGAATGTTAATATTCTATGTCTGGCATAATAATCACTTGGGGGAGAAACTTTTTTTTCTTTTTTTTGGCTGGGGGATTTGTAAGGCTTGAACTCTGGGCCTGGGCACTGTTCCTGAGCTCTTCAACTCAAGGCTATCACCCTACCTATGAAGCCACAGTGCCATTTCCCATATTCTAGTGGTTAACTGTAGATGAGAGTCTCATAGACTTTCTAATGCCCAGGCTGGCTTTGAACCAAATCTTTAGATATCAGCCTGATATCTGAGTAGCTAGGATTACAGGTAGAAGTCACTGCACCTGGCAAGAAATTTATTTCTTACTGTTTTATACTACAAATTTACTGTATGTTTTACTTTTTCAAAAGACTGAGGATGACCTTTGTTCTGTATATAATGGGAAGAGGGGTAGGGAGCTGTGAGCAGAAGAACTGAGGGGCAATACTCAGGGTAGGACAATAGCCTTAAACTAAAGAGCTCACGGCCCAAGGTACAAGCCCCATGATTTTCCCACACCCCACAAAAAAGGGAAAAAATTGGAGATTGGAGAGGATTTTCTAAAAAGAATATATAGAAATTGTAGTTCAAATGTAGAAAGTTCAATATTAACAGTCATGAGAAAAATTAAAATTACAATGAAATCATTACTTTAAATATGTTAATATAAATATAGTTTTAAACAAATTATCACAATATGGGTATCCTGCTTCTGTATCTTTTCACTGACTCCTGTTCAAATGAGTCACATATTCTGAATCATTTCTCCCAGTCGATATATGCCACACATGTTAGCTTGTACTGAACTTCTTGGGAAATCAAAAGCAAATGTGTGTTAGATTTTGTCAACAGTTATATTTCAAATATAAATCCCTACTCATTACATTATTTAATATCAATGCCGGAATCTAACTTACACTGGCAGAATCTTCAATCTTTTGAGAATCTTCAAAAGGGTGTGTAAATATTTAGGATAGTTATGTCTTCCTGGAGGAAAGATCCCTTTAGTAGTATGTAGTCACCTTCTTTGTCTTTTCTTACTAATTTTAGTTTGAAGTCTATTGTATCTGATATGAGGATGGCAACTCCAGCCTGTTTATGGGGGCAGTTAGCTTGATAGAGTTTATTCCAACCTCTCACTTTCAAAAGATGATTGTTTTGGGTAAGATGTGTCTCTTGAAGACAGCAGAACGATGGCTCTTGCTTTTTGATTCAACTAGACAGCCTATGCCGTTTAATTGGATAGATACATCCATTGATATTGAGAGTTAGGATTGAGAGATATTTATTAGTTCCTACCATTTTTAAAAGCTTTTAGTAGGGCCTGTGTCTTGACAGTTCTTGTGGTCCTTAGATGGTATGCTGTTTAGGTGCCCTTTCTTTCCCTATGTTGCATTTATTTTGGTTTTCTAGGTATAGAGCATCTTTGAGAATTCTCTGTAGTGTTGGTTTTGTTTTGACATATTGTTGCAGCTTTTCCCTGGAATGGAATGTTTTTATTGTTCCCTCAGTTATGAATGACAGCTTAGATGGGTACAGTATTCTTGGTTTGATTTAAGGGCATGACATATATGCTTCCAGTCACTTCGTGCTTGCATGGTCTCTGCTGAGAAATCTGGGGTTATTCTGATTGGTTTGCCTTTATAGGTTACTGATCCCTTTTACCTGGCTGCCTTTAGGATCTTTTCTTTCATTTCTATTGATCCAGTTCGGATCACAGTGTGGCGGTGGGATGTTCTTTTCTGGTCAGGTCTGTTTGGGGTTCTAAAAGCTTCTCGTATCTGGATGGGCCTGCCCTTCTGGATATTTGGGAAATTCTCTGAGATGATTCCCTGAAGTATATTTCCAATACCATTGACCTCTATCTCCACGCCCTCCTCAATACCAACTAGCCTTAAATTAGGCTTCCTAATTGCATCTTGGACACCTGAAGCGCTCTCTCATATTTCCTAGATTTAGATTGACTCATTTTCTGTTCTTTATAATAACTAAATTATCTTCAGCCCCGGAAATTCTCTCTTCTGCATTGTCTAACCTGCTATCAAAGCTATCTACTTTATTTTTCATCTCCCTTGCTTCTAATTGCTCATTTTTGATGCCTTGCATCTCTTGTTTTAGATCATGTATGGATTTCTTTATCTTCTAGATTTCCTTTTGAGTGGTTAGCTCAGTAGCTTTATTTTCTTTGGATATTTGCTGGAGTTTGGTCACGTTTTTATTTGTGGATTCTATGAATTCATCCATCTTTCTTTGAAAAACCTTTATTATGGCCTCCTTATGACTTCTTCTTTTTCACTTATCACCTTGTTTATGGTTTCCTCTTGTTCAGCTATGGCTTCCTTCATTATCTCTTTCTTTATATTTTCACATTTTCCATTAATGATGTTTATCAATTGCATTTGTGTAGCACTTGGAAGACTCTCCTCTAGGTTTGCCAGTGACTGTTCCATTGTCTGTTTACATTGGGGCGGGATGTTGTTTCTTGATTTGACATTTTTCTTGAGTTTCTTGTTCTGCCCATTTGAAAATGGGAGCAAGATTACTACTAAATACGATTATAGTTTTTCAGATATAACCAACCTAGACCTCTGTAGCTGGCAGACACTAGATGTTCACAAGTTTTGATTGGTATTATCACTCTTTCTTTTTGTGCACTTACAGACCAGTCTAATACAACCACTGATAAGCGATTTATACCCAAAACAATAGGCCTCTCAATCCAATCTCGATTGTCTTTAAGTCCCTCTGAGCCTAGAGAATAATTAACCACCTACATATACAATATTGCTCAACAGCCATCAAGTGTAGATCCGTGCAGTATAAGGGTTGAAAGACGAGCAGAGGTCCAGAGATAGAAAAAAAGAATGAGAGAGGTAAGGTGAGGTACTAGAGGATTAACGTAGGAGTTGAAGAGTATTGTAGTAATGAAGAAAAGGTATAGCATAAGGATAACTGACCTAAGTTGGTAAGTAGGTAGCATATTTGAGTACAAAGTTTGGAAAGTATTAGAATAAAACTTATGTGTTGCTGCACGACTAGCTCTTAGCCCAACCAGTGGCTTCACAGTGGACCATGGGATGGATCTGTTTTTCTTGTCTACATTGAGGGAAAGGGGTATTTCACAAGATGCAGAAGCGAATATTTCAGAAGCAAATGCTGTGAGTGAATTAGCTCGTAAAAAGCATTTTTATTTTCTTTTATCTTTCTGCCAGTCTTGGGGCTGGAATTCAGGGCCTGAGCACTGTCCTCGGGTTTTCTCAAGTCTAGCCCTCTGCCACTTGAGCCACAGTGCCACATCTAGATTTTCTATCTATGTGATACTGAGCAATCAAACCCAGATCTTCATGGATGCTAGGCAAGCACCGTACCACTATGCCAAACTCTCAACCCTGGCATAGTCATTATAAAGTCATCATCATCATATCAAAATATCCTTTCTCCTACAAAGAATGAACACTTATCTATGTGTGTTATGCTTTTTTTTAAATTTCACTAATTCTTCTGTGTTTTTCCCTCTTGCATTTTTTACACATGACAGCAAAGCTAATCATCAGGAAAAAATTGATTAGGATACAGAAACCTAATAATATCCTAGTAGATTGACGTCAAAAATATGTGCAAGATGCCCTGTGTGTTTGACCTAGTGGTAGAGTCCTTGGTACCACGCAAAAAGACTCAGGTTTGATTCCACATTACCACATACATAGAAAACGCTGCAAGTGGTGCTGTGGCTCGGTGGGACAGCTAAAGCCTAAAGAAAGCCCAAGAACAATGTTCACACTCTGAGGTCAAGTCCCCAGACTAGCAAAAACAAAAAAAAATCGACAAGGGGCAAAATGCAGGCAGAGAAGGCACTGTAAAGCCAATGTTTTGTAAAGGATGAGGGCAATATTGACCCTTAAGTTTGGATCTTACCTAAGAAAGGCTCCTTGAGCCTGAGACCATACTGGTAGTTGGGCTTAGTAGAAGACATTGGGATTGGACAAATAAGGTGTGCTGTTTACTACATCCACATGTATATTGTGAGATTGGAGGAGAGATTCAGCCTCCAGTATGTCTTTGGTGAGGTCTTCTGTGAGCAAGGATCTTTGGTCATTGGGCCCTGAAAGGTGACCCTGCCTCCCTCACAATGGAACAGAATATGGAACCCTGGTAACCAAGCCACTGTAACTAACAACCAGCTCAAGCCAGCTCACTTGGCTTGTGGCTCAGGAGGAAGAAAGGTGTTGCTGAGCTGTTGCCAAAGGTCAGGAAACTCGATTCTCAGGCATGGAAGTTGTGGATGTCTTACTCGAAGATGTACATGCTAAATCATTGCCGAGCCACAAATCCAGTATAACAGGCCTTTCTCTAAGAAGAAGGCCAGGGAAATCCAGGGCAACCAGATGAGGTACATTTCTAACAAGAAATGTATTTGACCCCATCATGCTCCCCACACACTACAACTTCTTTTTTAAAAAATTTTTTTATTGTAATTAGTAAAAGGGTTACATGATATTGGCCAGATAGAAGGTGCATTAATTCACATACATTGATACCCTTTCACATGTCTTGGTACCCATTTCCCTCCAACCCCACACCCCCACCCGCCTTGGTTTTCTCCCCTTCCCTATCAAATTTCAAATACCTAATACAAATAAATTCAATATATCAGATAACAAAGTGAGATACTATACCAATATGGGATGAGCAAGGGACAGCAAAGGAGATGAGAGACAACATAGTACATTAAGGACAAAAATCATTCATTATGTGGGTTTTGTTTCAATATCCTGGAGGTCCTTTCAATTAGCTTCACATTATATGGCCTTATATATGGCCTTTTGCTCTATTGCAAATCTCTGCCAGTGGAGCCCAAGGTTTCTACTGATTATGACGAATGAGGGAAACCACTGAGCCAAGTTCCTTTGAGTCTGGCATACTTCACTTAATATGATTTGTTCTAAGTCTTTCCATTTCCTAACAAATGTGGCGATGTCATTTTTTCTGACAGCAGCATAGAATTCCATTGTGTACAAATACCACAACTTGTTGATCCACTCATCAACTGAGGGACATCTGGGTTGGTTCCATATCATTGCTATGGTAAATAGTGCTGCAATGAACATTGTTGTGCTAGTGGGTTTAGTATGCCCTTGTTTCTGGATTGCTTGGGTAAATGCCAGGAAGTGGAATTGCTGGGTCATAGGGGAGTTCTATGTTTAGCCTTTTGAGGCACTGCCACACTGCTTTCCATAGTGGTTGAATGAGTTTGCACTCCCACCAGCAGTGTAGTAGTGATCCCTCCTGGCCACATCCCCTGCAGCAACTGTTGTCATTCGTTTTCCTGATCATGGCCATTCTAACTGGAGTGAGGTGGAATCTTAGAGTTGTTTTGATTTGCATTTCTTTTATGACCAGAGATGTGGAGCATTTCTTCATGTGTCTATAGGCCATTTTTGTTTCTTCTTCAGAGAAGACTCTCTTTAAATGTTTGGCCCATTTTTAATGTGATGGGTGTTACTTTGGAGGTTAGTTTTGGAGTGATTCAATTTTTTGAGTTGTTGATATATTTTAGATATGAGGCCTTTGTCTGTTGTTTGGTTGGTGAAGATCTTCTCCTACTCTGTAGGCTTCCTGATTAGTTTACTAGCTATATCCGTTGAAATACAAAAGCTCTGCAGTTTAATGCAGTCCCACTTATCCAGCCTTTCTCTGATTTGTTGTGATTCCTGGTCCTTATTAAGCAAGTTTCGACCTGTGCCAAGGAGGCCTAGTGTATCTCCTATTCCTTCCTGTAAACTTTTCAGTGTGTCAGCTTTTACCTCCAGGTCTTTGATCCATTTGGAGTTAATTCTAGTGCAAGGTGACAAAGAAGGATCCAACTTTAGTTTTCTGCTGGTGCTTAACCAGTTCTGCCAGCACAACATGTTGAAGAGGCTATCTTTCTTCCATTCTATTTTTTTTGGCTCCCTTGTCAAAGATTAGGTGGCCATAGGTCTGTGGTTTAATATCTGGGTCCGCAGTTCTATTCCATTGGACTTCAGGCCTGTTCTTGTGCAAGTACCAAGCTGTTTTGAGAATTATAGCTCTGTAATAGAGTCTAAAGTTTGGAATTGAAATTCCTCCAGCGCTGTTCTTTCTGCTAAGAAGTGTTTTTGCTATACGGGGTCTTTTATTATTTCATATGAAATTTTGAATTGCCTCTTCTATTTCTTTAAAGAATGACATTGGGATGTTGATGGGTATTGCATTGAATTTGTAGATAGCCCTAGGCAAGATTGTCATTTTCACAATGTTGATTCTTCCAATCCAGGAGCATGGGAGGTTTTTCCATTTCCTTAGTTCTGCTTTAGTTTCCTTTTTTAGGGTTTTAAAGTTTTCATCTAAACGGTCCTTTACATTCTTAGTTAAGCTAATTCCTAGGTACTTTATTTTCTTTGAGGCTATTGTGAAAGGAGTTTCTTTCCTGATTATTGCCTCGTTCCTCTCACTGTTGGCGTAAAGGAAGGCAGTTGATTTGTGAGGGTTGATTTTATGGCCTGCTACCCTTCCAAAGCTTGAATCAGCTCAAGGAGCTTGGGAGCAGAGTCTATACGATTCTTTAAATACAGAATCATGTCATCCGCAAAGAGGGATAGTTTTATTTCCTCTTTCTCTACTTGGATCCCCTTTATGCTTTCTTCTTGCCTTATTGCACTGCCGAGGAATTCTAGTACTATGTTAAAAAAGAGTGGAGAGAGTGGGATCCTGAATGCTACCGCTTAGCACTTTTATGCAAAGCTTAGGCCTGTGGCATTTTAAGCACAATTCAACGCTCTGTTTTTTGCTGGTTAATTAGAGGTAAAAATCTTATGGAATTTATTGCATGGCTGATTTTGAACTGGAATCCTCAGGTCTCAGCTTATCTTGAGGAGCTAGGATTACAGTACTTTTACAACCTGTATGTTCATACACATCGCTAATGATCCAAACACTCATTGTTCAATTTAACTAACAAGATGTGAGGAAAGATGATTGACTGTAATTTACTAGATGGGCTTCTAGTGAGTATATATTTCCAATTCCACTCTGAAGCCAGGGAAATGTTTCTGGTACATGTTTCAATTATCTCCCAAAGAGGAAATAATGTGTGAGTACATTTGCTAGTATTTCAGATAGGAGATGGACTTTGGTGTTTGGAACCTGTTGGGCAGAGTGTATCAGCTGGGCTGTGATAACAGAGATGATGTTTCAGACAGGAATATTTTCATCCCAGACAGACTTAATCCAGATCCTTGGATTTCAGGCCTTGAGTAGATAGAATTACAAGTGTGAGCTGCCACCACCACCTGGTTCATTTTGGAAACCTTAACTGCTTCTCATTTGTTCCTTTCCTTTTTTGGAAGATTGATCTAAGCTGGCTGATTGTGCATCACAATGAAGTGATTGGCCTCAGGAATTGCAAATATTTGTTTCATCAGCTCGGAATGAATGAAGTTGATCTAAACCCAATAGTATTTTCCTTCTGATAAATAGGGAACTTACTTATAACATTTTTCCTTGCCTTTGATTTCCCAAAGCAAGCAACATGTTTCTTAAAAACTATACTTCATGAGAATATTATAATTAGAAGCTATCTTCTGCACACTTCAGAATAGTGCTTGCATTTATAAACTTATATTACAATATTAGGTAGAAGAATGGTGACTGTTAGTTTCATAACTATTTCATATATTTTACTCTTTAAGGCTCATTAACCCAAGAAGGGATTAAATACATTTAGATAATAGTAGAACATAGCTGCTGCTGATATGATGTGTGTGCAGATGATACACAGATTTATTAGGATTACTCAAAATTTTCTTCAAATTTTCAGTAGTCGACTGCTATGCTAACTGGAAGGTGATAGTAATGATGCTGAAATTATATGAATCAGCTATGAAGCAGAATTTCAGGGGAGAGTATTTGCTAGGGATTTAATTTCTAAGACGCATATCAAGAATATTGAACTACAACACCAAATGATGGAGGACTCAGCGTCACATTTTGTTTGTTTTATGCAAGTCCTGGGACTTGAACCCAGGGCCTGGGAACTGTCCTTAAATTTTTTTTTTTGCTTCAGGCTAGTGTTCTACCACTTGATCCAGAGCTCCACTTCCAGATTTTTGGTAATGAACTGTAAATCAGAATATCATGCAATTTGTTTGGGCTGAATTCAAACCTGATTCTGTGTAGATAGCATTCCAAGTGTGAGCGCACAGAGCCTGGCTAGTATCATTCATCATTCAAGTCATGGGACTGCAATTCTGCACCTGGGTCTTGTCACTGAGCTTTTCAGGTCAAGACTACTGCCCTATCCCTTGAGCCATAGGGCCACTTCTGGGTTTCTGGTGGTAATTGGAGATAAGAGTCACATAGACTTCAGTGCCCAGGCTGACTTTGAACTGCTATCCTTGGATCCCAGCCTCTTGAGTAGGTACATTTACAAGTGTGAGCCACCACACCCGGCTAAATTATTTTTTAAGTTAATTTATTTTGTTAAGTCAATATATAGTTGGCATACGGTTACATAAGTAATGAACACATTTCTTAAGAAAATTGTTATCCCCTCCATCATTTTTCTCTGTTTTCCTCACCTCAGCCCCCTCTCCACCCAGATTGTTCAGTTCATTTCCGTTTAGTGTCTTCCAAGTATCACTGGTCAATTGGTTCACCCTTTTTCCTTTGTTTTTTTTTAACCATTTTATTATACCCTCTCCATTCCCCAAATCACATAAACCTATGTACAAGACACAGGGTACCCGAATTCAACACAGTGACTACAGAGAATAAAACTAAAGGGAAAAAGAAGAAAAGAGGTAAAAAGCAAAGAAAATGAAAGAACATCATACAGTACCTTAGAAGCAACAACACTGAAAAAACAAAACATAAAACCTTGGGCTGAAAATGTAGCTTGCCTAGCATGTATGAAACCCTGGATTCCATTCCTCAGCACCACATAAACAAAAACTGGAAGTGCCACTATGACTCAGCTGGTAGATTTCTAACGTTCAGCACAGAGTGTCTCCAAGTGACAAAAATCTGTCACATTTAAGTCAGGCTTCAAAACTTTGCTAGGAACCAGTTACGTGATTTGGAAGAAAGTCCAATTTTCAAAAAATCACTAGCCAGGCGCAGGAGGGTCATAATTGTCATTCTACTAGCCAGGGAGAAGGTGATTCAAAGCCTTTGCAAGCAAAAAAACGTAAACAAAAAAAACCTGTAAGATTCTTCTCTCCACTTATCCACCCAAAAACTAAGTGGAGTTGTGGCTAAAACTGGTACAGTATTAGCCTTGAGGAAAAAGAACTAGGAGACCTTGCCCAGGTCCAAAGTTCAAGCTCCCCACCAAGAAAGAAAAAAAAGGAGTCCAGATACCTTAGTTTCAAAAGTATATCTGGATATTTTAGTAGATTTTTCTGATCTTTCCTCATTCATCTCATGGAACCACATAATCTTGATCCTGATCTGACTAAGAGCCTGCATTGTGCTTAATAAATTCATTCCACATATTCCAGTAGAATCTGGACAGCTAACAGCCACTTACCAATGCTTTATTCTACGTTTAGGCCAGTATGTCTTCATACCATCTACACAGTCAGCTATATCATCTTTCCAGAAGTATCATTGAGTGTAGAACACTCAGAACTAAAATAATTGCATAAAGATGTAATAAAACCCCTTGATTCATTAAGAAAATTTCTGTACCACTTAGAGCAAGTACATTAGTGGTATTTACCTCTAGCCTCTTTTTTTAAAAAAAATTTATTAACATTGAATTTTACATCGTATTTCAAATGTCATGTTTAACCAACAAGTATTCAAGAAGGGAATCGCTATACAATCGCTGGCATATAGATTTTAGAATATAGTAAATATTAAGCTGAGTCTTTGTATGTCATAGATACAGATTAATCTATAATAAAACACATGTCTATAGAGTGTATAGTCTATCCTAGATTTTTATGTCTATGTAGTTATGTTTATATCTCCAAAATTATGTCCAGAACTTTGGGTATCACCTATTCAATCATCGCTCTACTACTGTTTGAAACTAATATCCATATATTAAGGATACCATGTACCTTTTGTTCCTTGGTCTTGACTTATCTCACTCAACAGGATTCACTCTAATCTCATCCACTACCCCAAAAATGATATTATTATTTTTTTCTGTGCAGATCTTCTTTTTATGTATTTATTTTTATTGTAATTTATAGAAGGGTTACATTATATTCACCAGATAGAAGGTGCATTACTTCTCAAACTTTGATACCCCATGTAATGATATGGTCCCCATTTCCCTTCCCCTACCCCCACTCCTGTTTATTTCCCCCCTTCCCTATCCAATTTCAAATAACCAATTAGGCACATATGAAATATATCAGAAAACAAGGTGAAATATTGTAACAATATGATATAACCAAGGGATAGCAAAAGAGATAAAAGATCACATAGTTCATTAAGGACAACAATCACTCATTATATGAGTTTTGTTTCTTCATCTTGGAGGTCCTTACATTTAGTGTCATACTATTTGTCACGATGTCTCTAGATTTTGTTCTATTGTAAATCTCTGGTAGCAGAGCCCAAGGTTTCTACTGAATTTGACAAATGAGGGAGACTCTTGGGCCTATGTTCCTTTGAGTTTGGCTTACTTCACTTAATATGATTTTTTTCCTTCTCATCCACTTCCGCGAGAATGCCATTATTTTATCTTGTCGGTTGGCTATGTATCATTCCATTGTGTGTGTGTGTGTGTGTGTGTGTGTGTGTGTGTGTGTGCGTGTATCACATTTTTTGTAGTAGGGCATCTGGTTGTTTCCATCATCCAGCCTCATTTTCTACAGATATTTTTATAGTCTCTTTTTTATTTTCAGGGTAATGTATAGAGGGGTTACGACTACATTTACAGGTAGTGGACTGCATTAGTTCTCACACATTTATTCCACTCACATGTTTTTGTCCCCAGTTCCCTCTCCCCTCCCCTTCCCAATCATCTTGTTTCCCCCCTTCCCTTTCCTATTTGACATAAACAAATAAACATATATACAATATGCCAGGGGAAAAATCAGATACAGTAACAATCTGACATTAATCAAAGGGCAAAATAAGAGATGAGAAATGACATAGTAGATTAAGGACAAAAATCACACAAGATTAAGAGCAACGATGACACAAGATATAGCTCTTGTTCCCATATCCTAGAGATCCTTTCACTTAGTCTCATCCTATATGACCTTATATACCTAGGTTTTTGAGTTATTGTAATCCTCTGCAAGGAGAGTCCTAGATGTGAACTAATTATTACAAATGAGGGAAACCATTGAGCTTATGTTTCTTTGGGTCTGGCTTGGTCTCACTTAATATGAATTTCTCCAAGTCTTTCCATTTCCTTACAAATGGGGCGATGTCATTCCTTCTGATGGCAGCATAGCATTCCATTGTGTATAAGTACCACATCTTCTTGATTCAGTCATCTACTGAGTGGCATCTGGGTTGGTTTCATATCTTTGCTATGGTAAATAGTGCTGCAATGAGCATCATTGTGCTAGTGGCTTTAGTATGCCCTTTTTTCTGGACAATTGGGTAGATGCCAAGTAGTGGATTTGCTGGATCACAGGGGAGCTCTATGTTCAGTCTTTTGAGGAACCACCACACTGCTTTCCCTAGTGGTTGAACGAGTTTACACTCACACCAACAGTGTAGATGTGATCCCCCCTGGTCACTTCCCCACCAGTATCTCTTATTAGCTTTTTTGATAATGGCCATTCTGAATGGAGGCAGGTGGAATCTCAAAGTTGTTTTGATTTTCATTTCCCTTATTCCTAGAGATATGGAGCATTTCTTCATGTGTCTAAATCCCATTTTAATTTTTTTCTTCAGAGAATACTCTTTTAAGTCTTTAGCCCACCTTTTAATAGGATGGTTGTTTCTTTGAAGATTTGGTTGGGAGAGATTCATTTTTTTCAGCTACAGATATATTTTAGATAACTACATATATTTTTGTAGAAAAAAGAATGGAAGCCATCATGTTGGCTCACAACTTAATTTCAGCTACTTAGGAGGCTCAGGGCTTAGGATCACAGGTCAAAGCCAACCAGGGCCCTACAGTGTGTGAGATAAAACTCTGTGAACATACAATGACTGTAAGAGGAATCTCACTGCCTGGGAATGTAGCCTAATGGTAGAGTGCTCACCTAGAATGCATGAAGACCTAGGTTCTATTCACTGGTACTGCATACTCAGAAAAAAGCTAGAAGTGGCGCTGTGTCTCAAGAGGCAGAGCACTCACCTTGGGAAAGCGAGTCCAATGAAAATGTCTAGGCCCTGAGTCCAAGCCCTAGGACTGGCAAAAAGAAAAAAAAGGGCAATCTTACTTAAGTAGCAAGGAATGTACCCTATATTTATACAGACTGAAAAATTCATTAAGAAATTAGAAAATATGTATAAAGTGCATAATTTCTTTTGTGTGTTGGCATTGGGTCTTCAACTGACTGCTTCAGCTCTATCCCTGACCTTTTCTGCTCAAGGCTAGCACTCTACCAATGCAGCCCCAAATCAACTATCTTCAATTGAGATATAAGAGATGAATATTTCAGGGTGCTTCATGAAAAACATTTTTATAAATTGAAACTTTCAACACAGTCTTATTTTAGTATGAATGTTGAGATGGGAAGAGACAGAAAAAGTGAAATGTTTCCTGATCGACATAGAGAAGAGACTCAGCAGAACCACTGTGGTCTGCAGGCTTCTTTGTGAGTTTTGTTTGCTTGTTTGATTGTTGTCAATTGTGGGGCTTGAACTCTGGGCCTGGGCAATGTCCCTGAGCTCTTCAGCTCAAGGCTAGTGCTTTAATCTGTGAGCCACAGTGCCACTTCTGGTTTTTCTGGCAGTTAACTCGGTACTTTGGCTGGCTTTAAACTTTGATTCTCAGATCTTAGCCTCCTGAGTAGCTAAGATTATAGGTGTGAGGTACCATCACCAGGCTGCTGCTCTGTTACTATGCAGGTTCTGGAACAAGAACTGCAAGTTCTTACTTCAATTTTTTCTTCTCTTGCCTGATACTCTGCCATTTGAACGAAGCCCCAGTTCCTGGTCTTTGTTGGTTAATGAGAGATATTATGATTTTCTAATATTCAGAGCAATGATTATAAAACCCAGCATTTTACTTACTTGAATAAATTAAGAGACAGGACCTAGTGAGATGGAAAACACAATATTTTTTCAAGTTGCTATCCTGTTCTAATGCATAAGTCTGGCTATTTTGTTTACACACAAATATGTATTTTACCAGTTTCTACTCTATTTTTGCTTAGCTTAAAACCACCACTGCCATTTCATAGATTTTGTTGTTGTTGTTTGCGGTGCTTGAACTCTGTGCCTGGGCTGTTCCGCAGATCTTCAGTTCAATGCCAGTGCTCTACTCCTTTTGATTTGGCCAGTCCTGTGCTTGAACTCAGGTACTGAGCACTGTCCTTATATTTTCTCAAGGCTAGGGCTCTACCACTTCAGCCTCAGCACCACTTCCAGCATTTTTCTATGTATGTGGTATTGAGAAATTGAACCCAGGTCTTCGTGCATGCTAGGCAAGCACTCTACCACTAGGCCAAACTCCCAGCCCAAAATTATTCATCATTACTATTAGCTATCTTCTTTTTTTATTATTGATTCGTCATGGTGCTTGGACTTTGGGCCTGGACACTGTCCCTGAGCTCTTCAGCTCAAGGCTAGCGCTCTTCCTCTACAGCTCCATTTTTGGTTTCTGGTAGTTAATTGGTGATGCAAGTCTCACAAACATATGTGTCCAGGCCGGCTTTGGGCTTTGAACCAAGATCCTCCAATCTCAGCCTCCACAGTAGCTAGAATTACACGCTTCAGCCAGCAGTGCCTGACTGTTTGATGTCTCTGACTCTGTCTCTCTGTCTCTGTCTGTCTCTGTCTGTCTGCCTGTCTGTCTCTATCTCTCTCTCTGCCTCTCTCTCTCTCTGTCTCTCTGTCTCTCTGTCTCTCTGTCTCTCTCTCTGTCTCTCTCTCTGTCTCTCTCTCTGTGTCTCTCTCTGTCTCTCTCTGTCTCTCTCTCTCTCTCTCTCTCTCTCTCTCTCTCTCTCTCTCTCTCTCTCTCTCTCTCTCTCTCTTTTGGTTGTAACAGTTTCATGGACTTTAGTGTCTGGCCTGGCTTTGAACTGTGATCCTCAGAACCCAACCTTCTGAGATCATTTCCAGCTTTTTTTTTTGGTGTAAGTGGTACAGAGTAATTGAACACAGGGCTTTGTGCATACTAGGCAAGCAAACTACCGCTAGTGTGCACTCCAGCCTTAGATAAGGGCTTTCTTTTTCTTTTTCTTTTTTTCACTCATGGGGCTTGAAATCTGGGCCTGGGATGTTTACCTTAAGCTCTTCAGCTCAAGGCAAGAGCTCTACCACTTGAGGCACATTGTCATTTTGAATTTTCTGGATTATTTGGAAATAAGATTCTCACAGATTTGTATGCCTGGGCCGTCTTTAAACCTCGATCCTCCAGGGTAGCTAGGATTACCAGGGTGAGCCACCAGTCACGGGCATTAAATTATTATTTTTTGCATGTCCTATGGCTTCAACTCATGGCCAGAGCACTGTCCTAGGGCTTGCTCAAGGATAGCACTTTACTTCAGCCAGCCAACTCCCGTTCCAAATAGGCCATTCTTGAAGCTAGAATTACAGAGATCTGCCATAATACTGGCATGTCATTATCTAAGTATACAATTTTTCTTCTCTTTTTGATGGCTTTTCCTTAGTGTACATATTTCCTACATATTTTATGGAAAACTTCCTTCCCACTGGGGCCATAAGTTAAGCCTAGTGGAAGAGTTCTTGCCGAGCATGAATGAAGACCCAAGTTCAATTCCTCAGCACAACATAGATTAAAAAAGATAAAAGTGGTGCTGTGGCACATGTGATAGAACTTGCGCCTTAAGAATAAACAAAAACAAAAACAAGGATCGTGCTCAGGTCCTGAGTCCAGTACTGGCAAAAAAAATTCTTCCCAAAGTAGACATTTAAACTTATTGTACGTTTCAAAAAATTTGTTGTCAAGGTGATATACAAAGAGATTGCTGTTACATATGTGATGAGTATATTTCTTGTAAACACTGTTACCCCTTCCCCCTTGTTCTCTTTCCCTTCCCCCCAAGTCATAAATTTCATTTACTACAAATATACATGTATTTTCTTTCCTGAAAAAAATAGTTTAAAATGTGTTCAAATAAATGATGTAGGTTGATATATTTATCAAAATGGATTACTTGAACTCTAAAATAAACATTCCAGGTAATTTTTCTCATAAAATTGTAGTAATGCTATAAAACTAATAAAAAAGGAATTTTAGTTATTAATTTCTTATGTTTTACCTTTAACATTATTACACTAAGCATACTGTTTATGGCATTAATACAGATAGCATGAAATATGATTATGCAAAAAAATTAAATGATTCAAAATAGTAAGGTTGGGGGCCAGTAGTTTGGCTTGGTGGCACACTCCCTGGACTGGCAAAAAAGAAGTAGGGTTAGATAAAACAGATTTATTTCCAAATGTGTGGAAAATGGTATGATTTCTTGTTTGGCTAGTCCTGGGGCTTGAACTGAGGGACCAGGAACTGCCTTGGCCATATTTGTTCAAGGGTGGCACTCTGACACCTGAGCCACAGTGCCCCATCTGCTTTTTCTGTGTATGCAGTGCCGAGGAATTGAATCAAGGTCTTCTTGTATACTAGGCGAGCACTCTACAACTAGGCCACATTCAAAGCCAAAGTAGATTTTTGATGCTATTGTGGAGTTTTAATTTTCTTAAATATTTGTACAAAGCACAATGGATATATAAACAGACTTGAACTCACAGAACAGAGTCCCACATAATATTACAGTTACTCTGGCACTTCTCCCGAATGACAAAACAAATTTCCAGGCATCTGCTCTGTCCTTAAGCTTTGGTAGCTGACTTGGCTTTCCATGGAGGCATGGCCTGGATTCCTGGTGATTCCATGCATTTCATAGTTCCCTGTATATCCAGTAAGGTTGGCTTCTACAGGACCAGACCTGTCTGGTTTTTGGCCCACCCAGGACCTAGGTGTCTGAGGTCTCACATTATAAGTGGAAAATAAAACACAGTATAATAAGGACTGAAGAAATTCACACCATAATATTAACAATGAGAGTTTAACAGTTAGCAAAGTAAATACAATGAATACTTGACAAGAATCATGAGAGCAAGATAAAGAGATGTCTTTTTAGGAAGGGGACAGGGAATCTCTAAATCCAGACTGGCCTCCAAGTTGCCTTCAGACAGTAATTCTACTTCAGAGTCCTCAGAAGGGTCTCCTTCCTCATGAGAAACAGAATGTCCTTCCTGAGATAAGAGGGGGATGGATTCTGGTTTGTGGAATGGAGATTGAGTTTCTTTTAGTGAGATGGGTGGGTCAGGATATTCTGTGAGCATGAATTCATTTTCCTTCAATGAATCCAGTATTGAGAGTAACACTTGCTGCTTCCCATGGGGACATTTTCCATGAGCCCAGCGTGTGCCCCTTCAGCTTGCACAATAAGTGGAGTGTTACTCTGACTCAGATGGACTGACTCTGGGTGGAGTGTGAAAGGAAACGGAAGGAAATCTGGCTGCTCTTTTTCTTCCTCCATAGTATCTGCAGGTTCAACTGTGTCACACATGGGGTTCAGAGCAAAAGGTATATCCACAGGACTCTAAACCTGTTTGGTAATTTCTACAGAGTCCCATGCTTTCTGGAGTGCAGTGATGATTCTCAGTCTCCATCAGTCACCAGGTCCATTGGTGGGTTTTTCATCCGGAGTTCAGGGTAAGCTTTTCCACGATGACCCAAACCTAAGAATGGAAATAGGTACAGAGTGGACAGAGTGGACTCTGCAAGTTGAAGTGTCACTCAACTTCCATGAGGATCTAATGGAGGAACCTGTAGAACTGGAGTTTGGACTGAACACTGAGGAGGTGTAGGGTCTTTCTTATGAGTACTTATTCCCGAGTTCTTTCAGGGGACAGACATTACCTGGCTGACACCACCCATAAAGGGCATTTTGCCAAGCTCTGTAGAAGTAAGGGCCAACCAATATCTAGACCACATGGGCTTCCTACTCACAGGCTCTGAGGCACCCACACCAGGACTTCTACTTTTTCTTGGTCTTACTGGTCGCACATTCCTCCAGCTGGTCAAAAAGTATGTGTCTAGAAGAGCAGGTCCAAAGCCGGCATGTGGAGCCTCATATAGAGCTTGAGTTGTGTCAGGGTGTGACAGTTCTTGAACTCGTAGAAATCACTGGGGTAGAAGTCCATTCACATCGTATAGATGGAACACATGATGCTGTGGGCACATTCGGTACAAGGAAAGTGAGAGCCTTCTCTCTCCATCCTGAGCCTTCTACCAAAGCCCCTTTCTTGCAGGACTCTAATGCTGTGGCTGTCCTGCAGAGATGTGCACTTATGTGCTGGGAGGGGGGGTAAGAGACACTCGAGAACAGGATGGCTTTTACACCCCACTTCCAGAAGCTTCTGAGAGAGGCCTCTATGCATCTGTCCAAAGTAAACGCACCTTAAATTAACTAAGTAAATGCTCTAAATAAATCAATAAGTGAATGCTCTAAATAAAGAACTAAATGCTCATTCCTCTAATCTTAGCCACCCAGCAGGTTGAGCTCTGAAGATCACAGTGGAAAACCAGTCTAGTCAGTAAAAGTCTAAAGGCACTTGTCTTCATTTAGGCAGCAAAAAGCCAGAACTTGACCTATGACTCAAATGGTACAGTGCTAATTTTTGAACACCAAAGGGATGGCATTTAGACCTGGGTTCAGGTTCAAGTGGCAGCACTGGACCACACACCAAAATGTAAATGATTTCAGGTTCTAACAGGCAAAGCTATCACAATCCCTCCCTGATGGCTCAAAAGTGATTCAACCCCCAGCTTTTCTCTGACTCCAGTATTTCACAGGCCTCCGCCATTAGTACTGACACCTCATTTCTTACTGGGAAATGGGATTTCCTAGGATGTCACCTAGGTGAGGGCTGCAGTTGGGAGCCACTTACTCATGCCTGAAATCCAACTTCTCAGTAAGCACACTGTTGAGACTCCAGTAGCTTGTGAGGGAAATGAAATGGCATGGTGTCCCAGTCATAATAATGTAGTTTGTGCACTTGTATCATGCTTAGCTCCCCTGTGAACACCCCAGTGAACCAAACAGGCTCAGAGAGGAGCCAAGTATTCCAAGACTTGGCCAGGAGGGGTAAGCAAACCTGGGTTTGGAGGGGGAACACTCACTTTTTCAAGAGAATTTCCAGCAACTACTACATTGTCCTCCACGATTTGAACTTGTGCAGGAAGTTTCCCACATAAAAGAGATCACCTTTCTGGTAGGCAGGGATCAACTTTGTCAGCAGCATCTCCAACAGGCCTTCCTCCACGATCCATAGGTTACAAGGCTCATTCAGAGTCTGAGCTGACTTACCATCACACTATGTTGGCAAAACAGTGGATATTTCAAACGTAGGAATGGGACCACACTTCACACTGAGGAATTGGAATAGAGTAGATTGGAAATGACACACTCTAATCTCAGTATAGTCACTTGAAAGCACACAAGAAGGTTGTAGTGTGTGGGCAGGATGATGGGTTTAAATAGGTTTCCTCTCAATATACCTCATCTGAGTTGCCCTGGAGTTTCCTGGCTTTCTTCCTAGAGAAATGCCTGATATACTGGAATTTTGGGTTGGCACTGATCCAGCATCTACTTCTTCAAGTGAGACATCCATATCTCTCATGCCTGAGATGCGAGCCTCCTGACCTTTGGCAACAGCACAGCAACATCTTTTTGGTTCCTGAGCCACAGGCCAAGGGAGCTGGCTTCAGCTGGTTGTCACATACAGTGGCTTGGTTACCAGGGTTCCATATTCTGTTCCATTGTGAGGGAGGTAGGGTCACCTTTCACGGCCCAATGACCAAAGCTCCTTGCACACAGAACACCTCCCCAAAGACATACTGGAGGCTGAATCTCCCTTCCCACCTCACATATGGATGTAGTAAACAGCACACCTATTTGTTCAAATCCCAAGTCACTAACTAGGCGCAAGTGCTAGCCTGGTCTCAGGCTCAAGGAGCCTTTCTTAGGTAAGATCCAAACTTAACTGTCAATATTCCCCTTACCCTTCACAAGACATTTTGCTTCACAGTGCCTTCTCAGCTTGCATTTTGCTTCTTGCACATTTTTTTGCTAGTCCTGGGACTTGACCTCAGAACCTGACCATTGTTCTTAGGTTTTCTTTAGGCTATAGCTGTCCCACCAAGCCACAGCACCACTTCCAGAGTTTTCTTTGTGTATGGTACTCCAGAATCAAACCGGAGTCTTTTTGTGTGGTAGCCAAGCACTCTACAAATAGATGAAACACCCAGGCCATCTTGCACATATTTTTCACTTCGATCTACTAGGACGTTGTTAGGTTTCTGTATCCTAATCTATTTTTCTTCCTGATGAATATCTGTGCTGTCATCTGTAAAAATGCAAGTGGGAAAATCACAGAAGCATTGGTGACATAAAAAAGTCTTACAGACATAGGTAAGAGTTCATTCTTTGTAGGAGAAAGGATATTTTGATATGATGATGACTATTGATAAATACTTTATCAGGGTTTAGAGTTTGGCCCAGTGGTAGAGTGCTTGCCTAGCATCCATGAAGATCTAGGTTTGAGTCCTTAATATCACACAGATATAAAAATCCATATGGCAATGTGGGTCAAGTGGCAGAGGGCTAGACTTGGGAAAAGCCAAGAGCAGTGCTCAGGCCCTGAGTTCAAGCCCCAGGAATGGCAGAAAAAACAAAAGAAAAGAAAAGAAAAGAAAAGAAATGTGTTTTTACATGTTATTCACTCACAGCATTTGCGTCTGAATTCTTCGCTTCTGCATCTTGTGACTTATCCCTTTCCCTCAATGTAGACAAGAAAAACAGATTTTATTACTTGCTATCCTGTTGTCCAATCTTTGGATATTAATTCAAAATACAATATTGCCTGAGATATTGTGTGTGTGCATTTGTGTGTGTATCTGCCAATGTGTGCATGCACACATGTGTACAGGGTTTAGGGCTTACTCATAGGGCCTGTGTGATAACCCTCAGCATCTTTTCCTCAAAGGTATTGGTCTTTCACTTCTAGCTTATTATAGCTAATTGGAGTTGAGAGATTCACTCAATTTCTTGCCCTGTGCATTGGAACCCAGTGCTGGGTTCTCATATTGTTAATTGTAGCTATAGAGAAGGCTGAGGTCTGGGGATCCTCGTTAGAATCCAGCCCTTGAAAGAAAGTCACTGATAGAAATCTTTATCTTCAGTTAAGCACGAATATATAAGGCAAAAGTGGAACTGTGGCTCAGTTCCTCTTGTACTAGCCATGAGAAAATTAGTAATTGGCAGCACCTGGTCCCTGAGAGAAATCCTTAGCACTGGTTCAAAAAAAGAAAGAAAATAATGAAAAAAATTAAAACTTGCTGAGGAATCCATAAGGATAAACGTGCCTGTGAATAATCTTGTCATTTCAGATTCCCTCGAGAGCTTATGACTCTCTATATTTTATCAAGTTTTTTAAAGATATTTACATCTTTTCTATCTTTCTTAAACAGAGATAGCCATCCACAAAACAAAAACACAAACTCTCTCACAGTATACCACCCACCTATAAGTGTCTGGCTATGTATATATGTATAGTCATATGTATTGATCTGTCTCTCTATACTAATACATATATGCATAAACATATGTATTTAGACAAACAGGAAACATACATAGATAGGTCTCAGGCATTTCCAGATTTTGTGCAAGTCTTCTGAGTGCAACTTACCATTGTATTGTTTGTCAAGATAGAGTCCCTCTAACTTTTGGCCAGCTTCTTGTCCTTTGATACTTTTTTCTGCCGGTCCTGGGTTTTGAACGCTAGGCCTGGATGCTGTCACTGAGCTTGAGCTTCTTGCATTCAGTAGTTTATTGCAGATAAGAGTCTCATGGGGTTTCTGTCCTGGGCTGGCTTTGAATTGTGATCCTCAGATCTCAAACTCCTGAGTAGCTAGGATGACAGTCTTGAGCTACCAGTACCTGGTTCCTTTGCCTCTTTTACCCTTTTTTTGGCCCCACCACACCCATGGTATCTACCTTCCTATGTTCTCTCCACCTGCCCCCAGACAGGGATCTGACAGATGCTTTCCAACCACTTATTCATGTCCTCTTCTGTATTGGCTGACAGCACTCACTTGTCTGGATGCCCAACACAAAGCCATGTGATTGTTTCTCAGTCTGGAACATCCTATCAGATTTATAGCACCACAGAGGGTCAGGTTGATGCTCCTCCAGGGCTTCTAAAATTGTTCTCATATTAATCCACAACACGTTTGTCATCACTTGTCCAGCTAATTCATGGACTTAACCAGCATTCCCTACAAACTTAGATCCAAATACCATGAGGACACTCAAGGGTGCATTAGGAGTGTGACCTGCAGGGGGATGTGAGCCTGTCTAACTTGTAGGGGATTTCTCCACCACAGGAAATGGAATACAAATTTAGAATCTGCTTTCATGAGGTGACAATCCCTGGCAGATGTTCTTTTCAAATGAGGCACTGCCTAATTCCAGCTGAAAACATGGGCTGATGACCCTGCATAACAGAGAATGTATTCACCCAGGCCCAACACATAGGCTGGGACCCTGAACTTTCAGGTAGCATTTGGCTTTGAAGGTCATGAGATCTTAGTCTACAAATGATGAGCCCCCTCCCGTGAGGCATAGCAAACGGAGCCAAAGTGCAACCCAGTTAAGCACCAGATCAACCTTCCCTTCTTCAGTAAGGTATGGTTTGAAAATTGTGCATAGCTTCTCTTTGAAGCCAGTCCAGAAAGGAAAGTTCATGAAACTCTCATTTCCAGTTAACTGCCAAGAAAAAGCCAAAGATAGAGGTGAAGCTCAAGAGAGGTAGAGAGCCATCTGAAAAGAATAGTTACACTATGCAACATCCTCATTATCTGATCTTGAAAACATCTCCGTGTGCATCCCAGCATGCAGCCGACATCTGGGGGTGACAGTGACCCCTGCGCCCATTGGCAATCTGCACTGTCTCTGACATCTGTAATGTGAACCTCATTCTGTTGGGTTTGTGAAGCGGTGTCAACCCTGCAGAAGGAACCAACTGTGCCCTAACTCCCACTGTCCCCTGGAGCCCCTAGCATTCCCCCATCTGCACCCCTCCTGTGGCTTCTGATCCTAGGGAGCCCTCCTGCCCTGTCCAACACTCACATGAAGTGCATATTTCTTCTCCTGGGGCAACTTCTCCACAGAGAGTACATGACATGCCCACTCTCCAGGCACGGGGAGATCCTGCCAAAGTAGCAAATCAGTGATAAAGACATAAAGTGATGAATAGAATTTTCGATCCTGATGGTAGACAGTCTGCAAAATCCAAGGGAGAATGGAATTGGAGGGGACCAGGGATCAGGATGTGGGCATGGAGCTTCCCTGCCAAGGGGGTGGGGGAAGTCACAGGCTGGGGGATGCACAGGATGATCCATGTGCCCTGTGCAGCTACTGGGTCACCCCCTTCTGCATCTCAGCCTTTGGCTTTGAGCTCTGTGATCGTCAAGATGTGCACAGTCTGCACTCTGGCTGGCAGAAGAAAGGACTCTGGGAAGACAATTGTAGACCCTTAGTGAGTGTAGGAAGGGGTAGGCTGGACACCCAGTCCAAGAGGAGCTAAAACTGGAGTTGAGGGGTGTGCAAGGAGTGGGTGTGAGGGTTGTGGGCAGTCAAAGTCACGGCAGAGGTGGCTCTGTCTGTGGGGTGAGTGCCTCCCTGCAGGCACAGCACTGGAGATATCAGAGATCCACATGAAAAGGAAAAGCTGGAAATGGCACTATGGTTCAAATGGTAGAGCATCAACCTTGAGCAAAAGAGCTCAGGGACAGTACCCAGGACCTGAGTTCAAGCCTCATGACTGTAAAAGAAAAAGAACCAGGACTATGAGAGGGAATCTGGTACTCTCTTGGTCTAATCAGACACAAGAAGAGGCCGGGATAGGCTGTGGAAAAACACAGAGAACATCTTCCCCCAGCTCATCCTGACCTGCATGCAGGGACAGCCATGGAACTAGGGCTACGGTGAGATCATCTTCACCCCTGTGCTGCCATCTGAATTGTAGGCCTCTGTCCTGGCATGGGGTGTCCTTATGGCTGAGCAGGTGCCCTAACCCTAGATGGAGAGCAGCCACTGACTGTGGTAGCTAAGGAGAGATCTGTTCCATAGCTATCAGGCCACCCAGCATGGGAGCCATAACCACCCCTCACCCAGGTAGAGGCCAATGGTTCTCCAGGTGCTACTAACATTGCCCCACCCCTAGCTCTGGGTACACGTGACATTCCCTCCACAAGGAGCAGGACAAAGTGAGGGATCAGGAAGCTGCCTATGGGCTTCAGATGATGGCCAGGCTGGCACTACAGATGGCCTCACTCTGTCACCACCTTCCCCTGCCTCCATCTTTCCTCCATCATGCCTCTCTACCTCCCACCCATTAATCTTGGAAACCAATGAACTGGGCTCTCATCATTCCTCTCATCTCTTCACCCACCTTGCCATGCATCCATCCCTCTGTCACTTCCACCCCACACACATCCCACCACCAGCCACCCTGTAGCTTATGAGGATCCCAGAGGAAGCTCTTGGTGAAGGGCTCGTGACCACAAAACAGTTACTATCACCCACTCTGGCCTGATCTACCACAGAATAAGAACAGCCAAGCAGGCACACACTGCAGCAGAGCACACTGCAGCAGAGTTGCTCTGCTGCCACCCTGATTTCTTCATGGCCAGGACTTGGCTCTCCTCAGCCTCTCAGCTCAGTAACCACAACATTGTGCTTTCACAGAGCCATGGCTTCCAGTCACCATGGACACAATGACATCAAGGTGATGCCAACTTCCCCATCTCTATATACTTCTAACTATGGGATGGGAGCTGAGGTTCTCTTCTGTGACTCCATCCGCTAAGAGGCTCATGCAGATTTCTATCCTTTGCTCATCATGGTGACTCTTTGGTTAACAAGTCACTGCTGGGCTTCCAGTTCACCACATATAGAACCCATACTCCAACACTATTCTTAGAAGGACTGATGACTTTTAAATATTCTCTAGTTTAAAAGTTCTAGTTCCTTCTCTCTTTCATTTATATATTTCCCTTCCTCACATACTTCCCTTTTTTACCTTCCTTCTTTCATTCCTGGCCTTGAACTCAAGACCTGGAGCTTTTTCTTAGCTTTTCTTTGCTCAAGGTAGCACTCTAGCTCTTGAGCCACAGCTCTACTTCAATCTTTGTTCTTGCTCTAAAGTGGGAGTAAGGGTCTCATGCATTTTTCCCTTGGCTGGGTTGGTTTTAAACCAAAGTACTAAGATCAGGATCCTGAATATGCCTCGGATTACAGGTATTATCTAATCAAAACAAATTCCTGATTTCTTTTTTAGACATAATTAGTTCTTTCAGGTGAGCCACCAGCCACTTACGCAAGAGCATTGCAGGATCCCAGCATTCATCTTGTCTCCAGTCTTATTGCATCCATCTCACAATGGCCATCTAAAACACCCTGCTGCATGCCTGAATTCGCAAGGAACGTTCTCAACGCCATGAGAAGCCCCCTTAAGCTCTGCCTCAGATATGCCCAGCCCCCATCCCACTTCCACATGAGCATTTGTTTAGGAGAAATTTCCTGAGTACATCATCATCTTTTCCTCACCATTCAAATTTCATCTTTGGAATCATTTCTCCCAAACAAAGAGGAACATGATCCATGGTTTGATAGCAGCTCCAGCTTCATAGTCCCAGCCACCAACACCCCCCCCATTACCCTGTCAGACACCTGAATTCAAGAACAATGTTTTCACTACCCCTGACTCTTATCAAATGTTTTAACTTATACAGTGCATTAAAATAATTTTACTAAATGGAATAAACACATGGCATCAAGCTTCAGAATCTTTGCACCTGAACTTTTAGTGAATAACAGACACACCAGCATTTCTGTAGCCAACAGAAATCTTAGCTTTGAGATTTCAGCCTTCCTGGTATCCAAGTTTGGATGTGCTAACACTGCCCTTAATGGGGCACTTCAATCACACAATCCCACAACAATCAATGTCATTTGACATTCACTGGTAGGTGGTGCTAGGAAAAAGACTGATGTGCCAACTCCATGCTGGCTTGACCTATGCCATCTTCAAACCTGGAGCAAGTGGGGCTCCTCTCTCCATGACACCTTTTGTGTACTACCCCAGGAGGACCTTTACCTTGAGACAAAATTATGAAGACTATCTCTACCAGCAAAGATTCCAGTGAGATGTGCCTACATGGATAAAGCTAAAATCTCACTAAAGTGAGGTTGTTGGCAGTGCTGGAGCCTGAACTCAGGGCCTGGGCACTAAGCATTTGTACTCAAGACTAGCCCTTTACCACTTGAGCCCAAACTCCATTCCCAGCTGTTTTTATTTTTGGTAGTAAGAATCTATCAGACTTTCCTGTTCTAGGTGACTTGGAACTTCCATACTCAGATCTCAGCCTCCTGACCAGCCTGGATTAAAAGTGTGGATCAGCCATGCCACACACCTGAGGACTTCTGCCAGCACATTTTTTCCCAAAAATTGGAAGAGGAAGATGAGGGAGGGTTGGGCTCATCCTGCCCTGCATATGAAGGAGAGCATCAGCGCCTGAAATTCATTCCCTGTTGTAGGCTGCTGGAGGAAAAGGAAGCAAATAGGCACAGGCTGGCAGCAGATGCCACACAACAACTTGTGACCAAGACTCCCAGAGCAGACCTCAGAATCGATGACAGATTTGGATCTACCCAGTAACTGAGGCAGTGGTGACACCTGAAACTGCGCGTTTGAGCCTTTGCTGCTAGTAAACAGGGCCACCTATGTCTCAATGAGAAAGGTGAGATTTTGGTGGAGAAGGTGAGATTAAACATTATGTATCATGCAAGAAGACAGACTATAAGGGGTCTTTTATTATTCCAAGTGAAATTTTGGATTTCCTCTTCTGTTTCTTTAAAGAATGACATTGGGATATTGATGAATATTGCACTGAATTTGTAGATAGTCCTTATCAAGATTGCCATTTTTACAATATTACTTCTTCCAAAGCAGGAGCATAGGTTTTTGCATTTCCTCAGTTCTGCGTTAATTTCCTTCTCCAGGGTTTATAGTTCCATCAAAAAGGTGCTTTACATTCTAAGTTAATTCCTAGGTATTTTATTTTCTTTGATAGCAAAATGAGTTGCTCTCCTGATTCTTGCCTCATTCCTCTCATTTGTTGGCATATAGGAAGGCAGTTGACATTGAGGCTTAATTTTATACCCTGCTACCTTACCAAAGTTTTATATCAGCTCAAGCAGCTTCGGAGTAGAGTCTATAGGGTTCTTTAAATACAGAATCATGTCATCTGTAAGGAGAGAAAGTTTCAGTTCCTCTTTCCCTTTTCCTCCTCACTCCAGTTAGAATGGCCAAGATCCAGAAATCTAATAACGTATGCTGGAGGGGATGTGGCCAGGAGGGATCACTACTACACGGCTGGTGGGATTGCAAACTCGTTCAACCACTATGGAAAGCACTATGGCAGTATCCCAAAAAGACTAAACATAGAGCTCCCCTGTGATCCAGCAATTTCACTACTTTCCAATTGTCCAGATAGGACATACTAAATTCACTAGAACAATAACATTTATCACAGCATTATTTACTATAGCAAATGTATGGAAGAACCCAGATGCCCGTCAGTTGATGAGTAGATCAAATATGGTATTTTTACACAATGGAATTCTGTGCTTCTGTCAGAAAGAATGACAAAGACGAATTTGTAAGGAAATAGAAAGACTGTAAAGTTTAGAAATTAGTTTCTGTCTCCTTCTCCCTCTCCCTCTCTATCTCTGTAAAATTTAGAAGTTCCTGTTTCTCTCTCTCTCTTTCTCTCTCTCTCTCTCTCTCTCTCTCTCTCTCTCTCTCTCTCTCTCTCTCTCTCTCTCTCTCTCTCTCTCTCTCTCTCTCTCTCTCTCTCTCCAATCCTTAGGCTTGAACTCAGGGCCTGAGCTACTTTTGCTCAAGGTTAGCACTCTACCATTTGAACCACAGTGCTGCTTCTTGCTTGCTATTTTCACGTAGTATTGAGGAATCTAACCCAGGCCTTCATCCTTGATAGGTTAGCATTCTACCACTAAGCCACACAGTCAGCTTTTAGAGGTTTCTGACAAAGGTTTTCCTATATGCTAGTATTTCTTCTGTGAGTGCTCTTAATGCTTGCTGAAGGTTGACTTTGTTTAGAAGACTTACCCTAATGCTCCCATATACAGAGATTCTATATATAGCTAAATGTTTTTCATTACTCAGAATTTCTCTATTGTGTATGTTCTGAAATGTACTGAAGACTGACTTCTGATTAAAAGTCATTGCACATTTGTTCTATTTATTACTTTTCTTTTCTTCTATGGGAATCAGGTTTGTGGTGAACACAGAAGTATGCCTTCCAGGTCAAACACTTTCCACATTTGTAATATTCATAAGGTTTTTCTCTCCTATGTGCATTTTATACTTAGTCATGCGTTCATGATGGATTTTTTCATATTCTTATATTCATACGATTTTTATCCTGTGTCTGTGTGGTATCATGCAAACTCAACTATGAGTTCTTCAAAAAAATTTCCCTTTAATTTTATTCATAGGATTCTATCCTGTGGGTGTTTAGTGATAAATCTTGACTTGTGCCTTCTGGGGAAAAGACTGAACATTTGCTACATTCATTAAGGGTTTTATCTTGTGTTGGTTCTGTGACACAAGCTGAGTTTTCTTCCACAGACTAAATAGTCTTTCCTATTTATTACATTGCTAAGGCTTCTCATATGTGTGAACTCTCTTACACTTCCTGAAGGGTGAATACTGCACGAAAGACTTTCAACTTTGTTTATATTCCTAAGGTTTCTAATATGTGTGAATTCTGTTATGCCTCCTGTAATGTGACTTCCATCTGAAGGTCTTACCACATTTGATGCACTCGTACAGTTTCTCTCCTTTGTGTGTTCTCTTATGCAATTTGAGGGAAGACTTCCATTTGAAAGACATTCCACATCAGTTACATTCATAAGGTTTTTCTCCTGTTTGAATTGTCTTATGCATGTTGAGGTTTGGCTTCTGTGTGAAGAACTTTCCACATATGTTACACTCATAAGGTGTTTCTCCAGATTATATTCTCTGATGAACATGGAGTTTTACCTTCCATTTGAAAGACTTTCTGCATTCACTACATGCATAAGTTTTCTCTCCTGTGTGTGTTCCATTATGCCCATCAAGATATGACTTCCACTTGAAGGTCTTTCCACATTTGTTGCACACATAAGGTTTCTCTCCTGTGTGTGTTCTTTGATGCAATTTGAGGGAAGATTTCTGTCTGAAAGACTTTACACATTGGTTACATTCATAAGGTTTCACTCCTGTGTGTATTCTCTGATGAACACGAAGCTTTCCCTTCCCTTGGAAAGACTTTCCACATTCATTACACTTATAAGATTTCTCTCCTGTGTCTGTTATTTGATGAACTCGAAGGTGTATCTTCTGGGTGAAAGACTTTTCACATTTGTCACATTCATAAGGTTTCTGTTCTGTGTGTCTTCTCTGGTGCAAAGTGAGGTATGATTTCAGTCTAAAAGTCTTCCCACATTTATCCCATTCATACAATTCCTCTTCTGTGTGAGATCTCTGATGTGTGCTGAGAGCTGAATTCTGGGCAGAAATTTTATTACGTTCCTCATATTCATAATGTTTGTCTTCTCTTGGAGATCGAGGTTGGAATGTCAGGTGTGACTTCTCAGAAATTAATTTTCACACTTGATGTACGCATCACATATCTCAGGATATTTGCTCTGAGATACTGTAAGGCGTATTTCATTACTGAAAGATTTCTCACATTCACTACATGTATGAGGAGTCTCTCCTGTGTACATTTTCGGATGTGTAGTGATGGTCGGTGTTAAGTAAAATATATTTCATCACACAGTACAGTTAGCAGTTTTCCTCCCTCCCTGAAGAATTTTTGGGGAGGGAGAACAGAATTATGATACTGCAGATGTTTTGGACTGTCACAATCATGAATAAAATGCTCTGAATATCCGATGGATTTTTTAAGAACAGGAGACATACGAGATCTTTATGCAGCATGCATCTCATCAGGCTTAGGAAACAGAAGCATGTTCTGACACTTAATGAACTCCTCAGTCCTCACCCCTAAGTTGTTACCGTTATTACTAATCAGCTCTGGATTATGTGTAGAGCTCAAATTTAAAGTTTTTACTAATCTCACGTTTTGCTCCACTTCGATACTACTTGCAACTGCTACTTCACAAAGACATTCATGTGGACTTTCCTGGCAGGTCTTGAACACATTTTCCATTACCTGGACATCTAAAATGAGTCATAGAAAAAAAGACACAAACATACATGAGATACAAATATTCCTTACTGTAAAGGTAATGACTTTACTTTCCCATCCTAAGTGTTAGATATTTTAAAATATAAAAGTGGAAATTGATTTGTGAGAAATATATGCTTTTCTCCCTAACATATTAAGAAAATGATATTTTACAATGACCAATAATGTTTTTCTGTGTTTTAGTTCTCTTTTTATATCATAGGAAATATTTATTGAAATTACCCCACTATGTATTGCTACAGTTTTAAGCTGAGTACTACCTATAGTATACCTACAGCTGTTTTTTTTCAAATACTGTTTTGTTTATACATTGAGGAATAGCTGCCTTTCTTTTATTTTTGAGAAATAATCTAAATATTGTGCTGTTGTGCATCTTTTTAAAACTTTCTTTTCTTTGCTTTTCTTTTTTTTTTGTAGTTCATAGGCCTCGGCCCTGTCCCTGAACACTTCAGCAGAAGAATATAACCTCTATACTTGAGCTACAGCCCCATTTCCTGTTTTCTAGAGTTAACTACAGATAAGAGTCTCAGGACCTGAGTAGCAGATAGGATTACCTTACCCAGTTTCAATGCTGTTTGCTTATTAACCATAAAGTGAGGAACACGAATTTTTGTAGATTCAGCGGCCACAAGTTTGGTTTATATGTCTGTTTGCCTTTGATCCAAGCAAGAACGATTCTTGAGAGTAAGGACTTACACCTACATCCCTTTCTGGTGGAAAGGTCTGGTTCTGAATACCAGTCTGTTCCTACCAGCAAAAAGATATTATCCTTATCAGAGAATAATGCCCTGACTTATTCCTTCTTTGCTCAATCATTTATAGTCTTAGTTTTAAATAAATGAAATATCATTCTTTCTTTCTCTCTTTCTTTCTCTCTTTCTTTCTTTCTCTCTTTCTTTCTTTCTTTCTTTCTTTCTTTCTTTCTTTCTTTCTTTCTTTCTTTCTTTCTTTCTTTCTTCCTTTCCTTCCTTCCCTCTTTCTTCCCTCTTTCTTCTTTCTTTCTTTCTTTCTTTCTTTCTTTCTTTCTTTCTTTCTTTCTTTCTTTCTTTCTTGTTTTGCAGTCATGGGACTTGAATTCTAGACCTGGCTGTTCTTCCTGAGCTCTTCAGCTCAAGCCTACTGCCCTATATCTTTAGCCTCAACCCCACTTCTCATTTTCTATTGGTTCATTGGAGAGAAGAGTCTAAGGTGTTTTTGTGATAGGTCAGTCTTTGAACCTTGATCCTCAGATCTCAGCCTCCTAAGTAGCTAGGATTACAGGCATGAGCCATGGGCTCATGGCTTTCTCATTTTATGTTGTTTCACAGTGATTTCTACAGAGAAATCTAACTTTAACTCTACTGCCACATAGAATTCATTATATCACCCTATGATTCTTGGTGCCGGGGGTTTGGGCTAGCATGCACAAAGACCTGGTTCAGTTCCTTGGTACTACATACAAAGAAAAAGCCAGAAGTGGTGCTATGACTCAAGAAGTAGAGAGCTAGGCTTGAGAAAACCCAAGGACCATGCTCAGGCCCTGAGACCAAGCATAGGATTGGGAAAAGAAAATGATTCTTGATTCATTCACAAAGAATTCCATAGGTTCCACACAGGATTTAGGGCAACTAAGAATATTATTGCTCAGTACATCACAACATGAACTTACCAATGGGGCTCAGGCTCCAACATCAATATGAAGATGCATTCACTCACCTGTGATATTCTTGTCAGAGGAATTTCCTATCCAGAGTTCTGCACAGTGCTCTAGCTTGTCAATTAATACAGGTTTGGGAACACAGGGCCCTGTAAATTAGAAACAGTAGAGAATTATTGCTTATGCTGTGTCATCATTGCTTTAAGTTCGCAGACATCCTACTCACAAGTTATCTATTAAATCTTTTTTCTCATTTCTCACTGGCTCCATGGTTGACTTTTCCCCAGCTCTGGATTCATTTTGTATGGCATAAACTTAGCTGTCTTGCTCAAGGCTAGAAAAATACCAGTTTGAGTCCCAGCTCCACTTACAGGCATAGGTCTTCATGCATGCTAGGCAAGCACTCAACCACAAAGTCAAACTCTTGACACTCCACTAACATTTTGAGGGGTTACTTGGAGTTATAGAGTTTCATGGCAATTTTTATGCCATTGCTGGCTTCAAATTAGAATTCTTAGATTTCTTCCTCCTGAATATGTTAAGATTACAGGCTTGAAACTTTGCACCTAGTGCCAGGTTTCCATTATAAACTCACTGTTTAGTGATTTGTAGATCCTATTTCCAATAATGATATATATTCTATTCTGGATTGTTTATCCACTTACAATTACTGTGTAAGTTTGGAATGTCATCTCCATTAGAGGAAACATAATTTAGAACTGTTGTCAAAGTATCCTGAAGGTATCCTGAAGAATGAGTACAAAATTACCTTACGTTTTCTTTAGAAAGTAATGATACTTCTCAGGGCCTGGAATCTTTCATTTAAATAGTATTGAAAGTTTGATAAACATTCACGTATCTGCAAAATAACAAGGCACTTGGCCTTGCAAGTGAATTTGACTTTTGCTCACCTAAGGACACCAGGTTGCTGTAGGTCTCCAGCATTACATTTCTGTACAGGGTCCCCTGAGCATTGTCCAGATGCTGCCACTCCTCCCAGCTGAAATCCACAGCTACATCATCAAATGACACCAGCTTCTGGAATGGCACATTTTCATCAAGTAATTAGCACTGAGTTATAAACACACCATGTCTGGAATTTTATTCTTTCTTTTTGAAATTTTATTCCTTTACTTAAATGTTTAGACTTACATGAAATATTGACCTGAAAAGCTTAGGGATGGTGCCTAGGCCCAGAGTTCAAGTCCCAAGACCCACAAAAAAATAAAAAGGCAAGCCAGGTGTTGGTGGCTCACGCCTGTCATCCTAGCTACTCAGGAGATTGAGATCTGAGGACCATGGTTCAAAGGCAGCCTGGCACAAAATTCCATGAGACTCCTTTCCAATTACCCACCATAAAATGTTTAATGGCTTGTGGCATATCATGGTAGAGCAATTGTGGTATTGACAAAAATAAGTCGGGGGAGTAGATTTAGATTATAAATAGAATTATTCCATTGAAAAGGAACTACATTATATGATGACATATGCTGGTACTGTGAGAATACTGCAAAATCTTATGGTATCAAGTAATAATACTGTGAAGTACACCCAGAATGTTAATGTTCTATGTCTGGCATAATAATCACTTGGGGAAGAAACTTTTTTTTCTTTTTTTTGCCTGGGGGATTTGTAAGCCTTGAACTCTGGGCCTGGGCACTGTTCCTGAGCTCTTCAACTCAAGGCTATCACCCTTCCTATGAAGCTACAGTGCCATTTCCCATATTCTAGTGGTTATTTGTAGATGAGAGTCTCATAGACTTTCTAATGCCCAGGCTGGCTTTGAACCAAATCTTTAGATATCACCCTGATATATGAGTAGCTAGGATTACAGGTAGAAGTCACTGCACCTGGCAAGAAATTTATTTCTTGCTCTTTTATACTACAAATTTACTGTATGTTTTACTTTTTCAAAAAGACTGAGGATGACCTTTGTTCTGTATATAATGGGAAGAGGGGTAGGGAGCTGTGAGCAGAAGAACTGAGGGGCAATACTCAGGGTAGGACAATAGCCTTAAACTAAAGAGCTCACGGCCCAAGGTCCAAGCCCCATGACTTTCCCCACTACCCCACAAAAAAAGGGGAAAAATTGGAGATTGGAGAGGATTTTCTAAAAAGAATATATAGAAATAGTAGTTCAAAATGTAGAAAGAAGTTCAATATTAACAGTCATGAGAAAAATTAAAATTACAATGAAATCATTACTTTAAATATGTTAATATAAATATAGTTTTAAACAAAACGGTCCACATACACACACACAAACACACACACACACATACAAAAAAACAACTTTGAAAGTCTAACTATTACTGGGAAGGTAGTGAGAAGAAATAGAACTTTGGAATAGTTCTGCAAGGAATATAAAACAATCAAAAATTGCGTGGAGAGTGCTAAAAAAGTACTCAATATAGAATTACAATGAAATATGGTCCAACACTTCTATTTCTAGATTTGTACCTAACGGAAGAGAAAGCAGAGACTAGAACAAATATGTGGAGAATCCTTTCACAACTATTAATAATAATCAAAAGACAGAAACATGCAAAACAATGCATTGAAATGGAAAAACATTTTACTATATTTTCAGATGAATCTTGATTACAGTAAACTAAAAATACAGCAGTCATAAAGGAAGAGCTAGGGTATGTTTTCCCTTCCAGAGCTTCCAAGGATCAACAAACCCTTAGAGCCAAAAAGCACGATGGTTCCAGAGAATGGAGTAGAGAGGAACAGGAGCTGAATGTTTAATGATTATACATGGAAGATGAAAATTGCTCTAGATGGGTAGAATGAAGAGAGAACTGTACCCTAAACAATGGTTATGTAGCCACACAGGATGGGACACACCTATACTCCCTGAACTTGGGAAACTCAAGAAGGATTTCTAGCCATCCTAGATGCATGCAAAGATCTATCATAAAAACTAATGTGGAGGGGCTGGGAGTTTGGCATAGTTGTAGAGTGCTTGTATGAAGACGAAGGTTCAATTCTGCAGTACCACATACACAGAAAATACCAGTAGTGCTGTGGCTCAAGTAGAAGGTCACTAGGTTTGAGGAAAGCTGAAGGACAGTGCTTTGACCGAGTTCCAGCCAAAGGGTTTGTTTAAAAAAAAACAGAAAGCTGAGCACGATGGGGTGGTGGCTCACTTCTATAATCCTAGCTACTCAGGAGCCTGAGATCTGAGGATCAAGGTTTAAAGCCATCCTGGCACAAAAAGACGTGAGACTCTTATCTCCAATTTACCTTTATAAAATGGGCAGTGGGGCTTGGCTCCAGGGTAAGGTTGTAGCCTGGAGCTGAAGAGCTCAGGGATAGTGCCCAGGCTGAGTTCAAGATCTATGACCCACCAAAAAAATAATATGGAAAAATTTGGATTCTGTGAATTTTATCAGGCATACAAATGTCTTTTTTTGCTGTTGAAATAACAAATTGTTTGGAAACATTTTAAAAGTTTTTATCTAGAAATGTACACTACAAATGGAATGAATAACAAACACAAAATATGCAAAAGATACAAATTATCACAATATGGGTATCCTGCTTCTGTATCTTTTCACTGACTCCTGTTCAAATGAGTCACATATTCTGAATCATTTCTCCCAGTCGATATATGCCACACGTTAGCTTGTACTGAACTTCTTGGGAAATCAAAAGCAAATACTAAGCAAATGTGTGTTAGAGTTTGTCAACAGTGATATTTCAAATATAAATCCCTACTCATTGCATTATTTAATATCAATGCCGGAATCTAACTTACACTGGCAGAATCTTCAATCTTTTGAGAATCTTCAAAAGGGTGTGTAAATATTTAGGATCGTTATGTCTTGCTGGAGGAAAGATACCTTTAGTAGTATGTAGTAACCTTCTTTGTCTTTTCTTACTAATTTTAGTTTGAAGTCTGTTGTGCCTGATATGAGGATGGCAACTCCAGCCTGTTTATGGGGGCGGTTAGCTTGATAGAGTTTATTCCAACCTCTCACTTTCAAAAGATGATTGTTTTTGGGTAAGATGTGTCTCTTGAAGACAGCAGAACGATGGCTCTTGCTTTTTGATCCAACTAGACAGCCTATGCCGTTTAATTGGAGAGTTAAGTCCATTGATATTGAGAGTTAGGATTGAGAGATATTTATTAGTTCCTACCATTTTTAAAAGCTTTTACTAGGACCTGTGTCTTGACAGTTCTTGTGGTCCTTAGATGGTAAGCTGTTTAGGTGCCATTTCTTTCCTATATTGCATTTATTTTGGTTTTCTATGTATAGAGCATCTTTGAGAATTCTCTGTAGTGTTGGTTTTGTTTCGACATATTGTTGCAGCTTTTCCTTGGAATGGAATGTTTTTATTGTTCCCTCAGTTATGAATGAGAGCTTAGCTGGCTACAGTATTCTTGGTTGGTATTTATTTGATTTAAGGGCATGACATATATGCTTCCAGTCACTTCGTGCTTGCATGGTCTCTGCTGAGAAATCTGGGGTGATTCTGATTGGTTTGCCTTTATAGGTTACTGATCCCTTTTCCTTGCCTGCCTTTACGATCTTTTCTTTCGTTTCTATTGATCCAGTTCGGATCACAATGTGGCGGTGGGATGTTCTTTTCTGGTCAGGTCTGTTTGGGGTTCTAAAAGCTTCTCGTATCTGGATGGGCCTGCCCTTCTGGATATTTGGGAAATTCTCTGAGATGATTCCCTGAAGTATATATCCAATACCATTGACCTCTTTCTCCACGCCCTCCTCAATACCAACTACCCTTAAATTAGGCTTCCTAATTGTATCTTGGACCTCCTGAAGCGCTCTCTCATATTTCCTAGATTTGGATTTACTCATTTTCTGTTCTTTCTCTATAATACCTAAATTATCTTCAGCCCTGGAAATTCTCTCCTCTGCATTGTCTAACATGCTATCAAAGCTATCTACTTTATTTTTCATCTCCCTTGCTTCTAATTGCTCACTTTTGATGCCTTGCATCTCTTGTTTTAGATCATGTATGGATTTCTTTATCTCCTTGATTTCCTTTTGAGTGGTTAGCTCAGTAGCTTTATTTTCTTTGGACATTTGCTGGAGTTTGGTCACGTTTTCATTTGTGGATTCTATGAATTCATCCATCTTTCTTTGAACAGCCTTTATTATGGCCTCCTTTATGGCTTCTTCTTTTTCAATTATCACCTTGTTTATGCTTTCCTCTTGTTCAGCTATGGCTTCCTCCATTATCTCTTTCTTTATATTTTCACATTTTTCATTAATGATGTTTATCAATTGCGTTTGTGTAGCACATGGAAGACTCTCCTCTAGGTGTGCCAGTGACTGTTCCATTGTCTGATTACATTGGGTGGGTGGGGGATGTTGTTTCTTGATTTGACATTTTTCTTGAGTTTCTTGTTCTGCCCATTTGAAAATGGGATCAAGATTATTAGTAAATACGATTATAGTTTTTCAGATATAACCAACCTAGACCTCTGTAGCTGGCAGACACTAGATGTTCACAAGTTTTGATTGGTATTATCACTCTTTCTTTTTGTGCACTTACAGACCAGTCTAATACAACCACTGATAAATGATTTATACCCAAAACAATAAGCCTCTCAATCCAATCTCTATTGTCTTTAAGTCCCTCTGAGCCTATAGAATAATTAACCACCTACATATACAATATTTCTCAACAGCCATCAAGTGTAGATCCGAGCAGTATAAGGGTTGAAAGACGAACAGAAGTCCAGAGATAGAAAAAAATAATGAGAGTGGTTAGGAGAGGTACAAGAGGATTAACGTAGGAGTGTAAGAATATTGTAGTCATGAAGAAAAGGTATAGCATAAGGATAACTGACCTAAGTTGGTAAGTAGGTAGCATATTTGAGTACAAAGTTTGGAAAGTATTAGAATAAAACTTATGTGTTGTTGCTGCACGACTACCTCTTAGCCCAACCAATGGCCTCACAGTGGACCATGGGATGGATCTGTTTTTCTTGTCAACGTTGAGGGAAAGGGGTATTTCACAAGATGCAGAAGCGAAGATTTCAGAAGCAAATGCTGTGAGTGAATTAGCTCGTAAAAAGCATTTTTATTTTCTTTTATCTTTCTGCCAGTCTTGGGGCTTGAATTCAGGGCCTGAGCACTGTCCTCGGGTTTTCTCAAGTCTAGCCCTCTGCCACTTGAGCCACAGTGCCACATCTAGATTTTCTATCTATGTGATACTGAGCAATCAAACCCAGATCTTCATGGATGCTAGGCAAGCACTCTACCACTATGCCAAACTCTCAACCCTGACATAGTAATTATAAATCATCATCATCCTATCAAAATATCCTTTCTCCTACAAAGAATGAACACTTATCTATGTGTGTCATGCTTTTTTTTAAATTTCACTAATTCTTCTGTGTTTTTCCCTCTTGCATTTTTTACGAATGACAGCAAAGCTAATCATCAGGAAAAAATTGATTATGATACAGAAACCTAATAATATCCTAGTAGATTGACGTCAAAAATATGTGCAAGATGCCCTGTGTGTTTGACCTAGTGGTAGAGTCCTTGGCTACCACGAAAAAAGACTCAGGTTTGATTCCTCATTACCACATACACAGAAAACGCTGCAAGTGGTGCTGTGGCTCGGTGGGACAGCTAAAGCTTAAAGAAAGCCAAAGAACAATGTTCACACTCTGAGGTCATGTCCCAAGACTAGCAAATACAAAAAAAATTCGACAAGGGGCAAAATGCAGGCAGAGAAGGCACTGTAAAGCAAATGTTTTGTAAAGGATGAGGGCAATATTGGCCCTTAAGTTTGGGTCTTACCTAAGAAAGGCTCCTTGAGCCTGAGACCAGACTGGCAGTTGGGCCTAGTGGAAGACATTGTGGTTGGACAAATAAGATGTGCTGTTTACCACATCCACATGTATATTGTGAGATTGGAGGAGAGATTCAGCCTCCAGTATGTCTTTGGTGAGGTCTTCTGTGAGCAAGGATCTTTGGTCATTGGGCCCTGAAAGGTGACCCTGCCTCCCTCACAATGGAACAGAATATGGAACCCTGGTAACCAAGCAACTGTAACTAACAACCAGCTCAAGCCAGCTCACTTGGCCTGTGGCTCAGGAGGAAGAAAGGTGTTGCTGTGCTGTTGCCACAGGTCAGGAAACTCGAGTCTCAGTCATGGAAGTTGTGGATGTCTTACTGGAAGATGTACATGCTAGATCATTGCCAAGCCACAAATCCAGTATAACAGTCCTTTCTCTAAGAATAAGGCCAGAAAAATCCAGGGCAACCAGATGAGGTACATTTCTAAGAAGAAATGAATTTGACCCCATCATCCTCCCCACACAATACAACTTTCTTTTTTTTCATTTTTTTATTGTAATTAGTAAAAGGGTTACATGATATTTGCCAGATAGAAGGTGCATTAATTCACATACATTGATACCATTTCACATGTCTTGGTACCCATTTCCCTCCAACCGCACATCCCCCACCCGTCTTGGTTTTCCCCCCTTCCCTATCAAATTTCAAATATCCAAGTACAAATAAATTCAGTATATCAGATAACAAAGTGAGATACTATACCAATATGGGATAACCAAGGGACAGCAAAGGAGATGAGAGACAACATAGTACATTAAGGACAACAATCATTCATTATGTGGCTTTTGTTTCAATACCCTGGAGGTCCTTTCAATTAGCTTCACATTATATGGCCTTATGTATGGCCTTTTGCTTTATGGCAAATCTCTGCTAGTAGAGCCCAAGGTTTCTACTGATTATGAAGAATGAGGGAAACCACTGAGCCTAAGTTCCTTTCCGTCTGGCTTACTTCACTTAATATGATTTGTTCTATTGTTGCCATTTCCTAACAAATGGGGCGATGTCATTCTTTCTGACAGCAGCATAGAATTCCATTGTGTACAAATACCACAACTTGTTGATCCACTCATCAACTGAGGGACATCTGGGTTGGTTCCATATCTTTGCTATGGTGAATAGTGCTGCAGTGAACATTGTTGTGCTAGTGGGTTTAGTATGCCCTTGTTTCTGGATTGTTGGGTAAATGCCAAGTGGTGAAATTGCTGGGTCATAGGGGAGTTCTATGTTTAGCCTTTTGAGGCACTGCCACACTGCTTTCCATAGGGGATGAACGAGTTTGCACTCCCACCAACAGTGTAGTAGTGATCCCTCCTGGCCACATCCCCTCCAGCATCTGTTGTCATTCGTTTTCCTGATCCTGGCTATTCTAACTGGAGTGAGGTGGAATCTTAGAGTTGTTTTGATTTGCATTTCTTTTATGACCAGAGATCTGGAGCATTTCTTCATGTGTCTATAGGCCATTTTTGTTTCTTCTTCAGAGAAGACAATCATTAAGTCTTTGGACCATTTTTTAATGGGATGAGTGTTCCTTTGGAGGTTAGTTTTGGAGTGATTCAATTTTTTGAGTTGTTGATATATTTTAGATATGAGGCCTTTGTCCGTTGTTTGGTTGGTGAAGATCTTCTCCCACTCTGTAGGCTTCCTGATTAGTTTACTAGCTATATCCGTTGCCATACAAAAGCTCTGCAGTTTAATGCAGTCCCACTTATCCAGCCTTTCTCTGATTTGTTGTGATTCTTGGTCCTTATTAAGAAAGTTTTGACCTGTGCCAAGGAGGCCTAGTGTATCTCCTATTCCTTCCTGTAAACTTTTCAGTGTGTCAGCTTTTACCTCCAGGTCTTTGATCCATTTGGAGTTAATTCTAGTGCAAGGTGACAAAGAAGGATCCAACTTTAGTTTTCTGCAGGTGCTTAACCAGTTCTTCCAGCACAACTTGTTGAAGAAGCTATCTTTCTTCCATTCTATTTTTTTGGCTCCATTGTCAAAGATTAGGTGGCCATAGGTCTGTGGTTTAATATCTGGGTCCGCGGTTCTATTCCATTGGACATCAGACCTGTTCTTGTGCCAGTAACAAGCTGTTTTGAGAATTATAGCTCTGTAATAGACTCTAAAGTTTGGAATTGAAATTCCTCCAGCGCTGTTCTTTCTGCTAAGAAGTTTTTTTGCTTATGGTGTCTTTTATTATTCCATATGAAATTTAGGATTCCCTTTTCTATTTCTTTAAAGAATGACATTGGAATGTTGATGAGTATTGCATTGAATGTGTACATAGCCCTTGACAAGATTGTCATTTTCACAATGTTGATTCTTCCAATCCAGGAGCATGGGAGAATTTTCCATTTCCTTAGTTCTGCTTTAATGTCCTTTTTTAGGGTTTTAAAGTTTTCATCTAAACGGTCCTTTACATTCTTAGTTAAGCTAATTCCTAGGTACTTTATTTTCTTCGAGGCTATTGTGAAAGGAGTTTCTTTCCTGATTATTGCCTCGTTCCTCTCACTGTTGGCGTAAAGGAAGGCAGTTGATTTGTGAGGGTTGATTTTATGGCCTGCTGCCCTTCCAATGCTTTGAGTCAGCTCAAGGAGCTTGGGAGTAGAGTCTCTAGGATTCTTTCAATACAGAATCATGTCATCTGCAAAGAGGGATAGTTTTATTTCCTCTTTCACTACTTGGATCCCCTTTATGCTTGCTTCTTGCCTTATTGCACTGCCTAGGAATTCTAGTACTATGTTAAAAAGGAGTGGAGAGAGTGGGCATCCTTGTCTCGTTCCTGATTTTAGAAGGAATAGCTTTAGATTTTCACCATTAAGTATAATACTGGCGGTGGGTTTCTCATACACAGCCTTTATTAAATTGAGAAATGTTGCATGGATTCCTAGTTTCTCCACATCTTTTAACATGAAAAGGTTTTGGATCTTGTCAAATGCCTTTTCCACATCTATTGAGACAATCATGTGATTTTTGTCCTTGCTCCTGTTGGTGTGTCGAATTATATTAATTGATTTGTGTATGTTGAACCAGCTTTGCCTCCCTGTGATGAATCCAGTTTGATCATAGTGTATAATTTTTTTGATGAGTTGTTGGAGACGGTTGGCCAGTATTTTGTTGAGAAGTTTTGCATCGATGTTCATCAAAGAAATGGGTCTATAGTTCTCTTTCTTTGATGAATCTCTGTCTGGTTGGCGGATGAGGGATATACTGGCTTCACAGAATGAGTTTGGTAAAGGACCTTCATTTTCAATTTCGTTGAAGAGCTTGAGGAGTATTGGTGTGAGCTCTGCTTTGAACACCTTATAGAATTCAGCTGTGAATCCATCTGGCCCTGGGCTCTTTTTAAGTGGAAGTTGTCTAATTTCCATTTCTATTTCAGAGCTTGAAATAGGCCTGTTGAGTTGGGTTAGCTCTTCTTGGTTCAGTGTGGGTATGTTAATATTGTCTAGGAATTCATCCATTTCTTCTAGTTTCTCAAATTTCTAATCGTAAAGTTTTCAGAAGTATTCCCTACTGATATTCTGGATCTTGGTAATTTCTGTCGTGATATTACCATTTTCATCTGTGATTTTGTTTATTTCGATATGCTCTCTTCATTTTTTGGTAAGATTTGCAAAGGGCTTGTCAATTTTGTTAATTCTTTCAAAGAACCAACTCCTTGTTTTGTGGATTCTTTCTATAGTTTTTTTTATTCCAAATCATTTAATTCTGCTTCTCCCACTCTGTAGGCTTCCTGATTAGTTTACTAGCTATATCCGTTGCCATACAAAAGCTCTGCAGTTTAATGCAGTCCCACTTATCCAGCCTTTCTCTGATTTGTTGTGATTCTTGGTCCTTATTAAGAAAGTTTCGACCTGTGCCAAGGAGGCCTAGTGTATCTCCTATTCCTTCCTGTAAACTTTTCAGTGTGTCAGCTTTTACCTCCAGGTCTTTGATCCATTTGGAGTTAATTCTAGTGCAAGGTGACAAAGAAGGATTCAACTTTAGTTTTCTGCTGGTGCTTAACCAGTTCTGCTACCACAACTTGTTGAAGAGGCTATCTTTCTTCCATTCTATTTTTTGGCCCCCTTGTCAAAGATTAGGTGGCCATAGGTCTGTGGTTTAATATCTGGGTCCGCAGTTCTATTCCATTGGACTTCAGACCTTTTCTTGTGCCACTACCAAGCTGTTTTGAGAATTATAGCTCTGTTATAGAGTCTAAAGTTTGGAATTGAAATTCCTCCAGGGCTGTTCTTTCTGCTAAGATGTGTTTTTTCTATACGGGGTCTTTTATTATTCCATACGAAATTTTGAATTGCCTCTTCTATTTCTTTAAAGAATGACATTGGGATGTTGATGGGTATTGCATTGAATTTGTAGATAGCCCTTGGCAAGACTGTCATTTTCACAATATTGATTTTTCCAATCCAGGAGCATGGGAGGTTTTTCCATTTCCTTAGTTCTGCTTTAATTTCCTTTTTTAGGGTTTTAAAGTTTTCATCTAAACGGTCCTTTACATTCTTAGTTAAGCTAATTCCTATTTACTTTATTTTCTTTGAGGCTATTGTGAAAGGAGTTTCTTTCCTGATTATTGCCTCGTTCCTCTCACTGTTGGCGTAAATAAGGCAGTTGATTTGTGAGGGTTGATTTTATGGCCTGCTACCCTTCCAAAGCTTTGAATCATCTCAAGAAGCTTGGGAGTAGGGTCTATAGGATTCTTTAAATACAGAATCATGTCATCTGCAAAGAGGGATAGTTTTATTTAATCTTTCCCTACTTGGATACCCTTTATGCTTGCTTCTTGCCTTATTGCACTGGCTAGGAATTCTAGTACTATGTTAAAAAGGAGTGGAGAGAGTGGGCATCCTGAATGCTACCCCTTAGCACTTTTATGCAAAGCTTAGGCCTGTGGCATTTTAAGCACAATTCAATGCTCTGTTTTTTGCTGGTTAATTAGAGGTAAAAATCTTATGGAATTTATTGCATGGCTGATTTTGAACTGGAATCCTCAGGTCTCAGCTTATCTTGAGTAGCTAGGATTACAGTACTTTTACAACCTGTATGCTCATATACATTGCTTCTAATCCAAACACTCATTAGCCAATTTAACTAACAAGATGTGAGGAAAGATGATTGACTGTAATTTACTAGATGGGCTTCTAGTGAGTATATATTTCCACTTCCACTCTGAAGCCAGGGAAATGTTTCTGGTACATGTTTCAACTGTCTCCTAAAGAGGAAATAATGTGTGAGTACGTTTGCTAGGATTTCAGATAGGAAATGGACTTTGGTGTTTGGAACCTGTTGGGCAGAGTATATCTGCTGGGCTGTGATAACAGAGATGATGTTTCAGACCCGAATATTTTCATCCCAGACAGACTTAATCCAGATCCTTGGATTTCAGGCCTTGAGTAGATAGAATTACAAGTGTGAGCTGCCACCACCGCTTGGTTCATTTTGGAAACCTTAATTGCTTCTCATTTGTTCCTTTCCTTTTTTGGAAGATTGATCTAAGCTGGCTGATTGTGCATCACAATGAAGTAATTGGCCTCAGGAATTGCAAATATTTGTTTCATCAGCACGGAATGAATGAAGTTGATCTAAACCCAATAGTATTTTCCTTCTGATAAATAGGGAACTTACCTATATCATTTTTCCTTGCCTTTGCTTTCCCAAAGCAAGCAACATGTTTCCTATAAACAATACTTCATGAGAATATTTTAATTAGAAGCTATCTTCTGCACACTTCAGAATAGTCCTTGCATTTATAAACTTATATTAAAATATTGGGTAGAAGAATGGTGACTGTTAGTTTCATAACTATTTCATATGTTTTATTCTTTAAGGCTCATTAACTCAAGAAGGGATTAAATACATTTAGATAATAGTAGAACATAGCTGCTGCTGATTTGATGTGTGTGCAGATGATACACAGATTTATTAGGATTACTCAAAAGTTTTCTTCAAATTTTCAGTAGTAGACTGCTATGCTAACTGGAAGGTGATAGTAATGATGCTGAAATTCTATGAATCAGCTATGAAGCAGAATTTCAGGGGAGAGTATTTGCTAGGGACTTAATTTCTAAGATGCATATCAAGAATATTGAATTATAACACCAAATGATGGAGGACTCAGCGTCACATGTTGTTTGTTTTATGCAAGTCCTGGGACTTGAACCCAGGGCCTGGGAACTGTCCTTAAATGTTTTTTTTTTGCTTCAGGCTAGTGTTTACCACTTGATCCACAGCTCCACTTCCAGATTTTTGGTAATGAACTGTAAATCAGAATATCATCAGTTTGTTTGGGCTGGATTCAAACCTGATTCGGTGTAGATAGGATTCCAAGTGTGAGCGCACAGAGCCTGGCTAGTATCATTCATCATTCAAGTCATGGGACTGCAATTCTGCACCTGGGTCTTGTCACTGAGCTTTTCAGCTCAAGACTACTGCCCTATCCCTTGAGCCATAGGGCCACTTCTGGGTTTCTGGTGGTTAATTGGAGATAAGAGTCACATGGACTTCAGTGCCCAGGCTGACTTTGAACTGCTATCCTTGGATCCCGGCCTCTTCAGTAGCTACATTTACAAGTGTGAGCCACCATACCCGGCTAAATTATTTTTTAAATTAATTTTTTTGTTAAGTCAATATATAGTTGGCATACGGTTACATAAGTAATGAACACATTTCTTAAGAAAATTTTTATACCCTCCCTCATTTTTCTCTGTTTTCCTACCCTCAGCCCCCTCTCCACCCAAATTGTTCAGTTCATTTCCGTTTAGTGTCTTCCAAGTATCACTGTTCAATTGGTTCACCCTTTTTCATTTGTTTTTTTTTTTTACCATTTTATTATACCCTCTCCATTCCCCAAATCACATAAACCTATGTACAAGACACAGGGTACCCGAATTCAACACAGTGACTACAGAGAATAAAACTAAAGGGAAAAAGAAGAAAAGAGGTGAAAAGCAAACAAAATGAAATAACATCATACAGTACCTTAGAAGCAACAACAGTGAAAAAACAAAACATAAAACCTTGGGCTGAAAATGTAGCTTGCCTAGCATGTATGAAACCCTGGATTCCATTCCTCAGCACCACATAAACAAAAACTGGAAGTGCCACTGTGACTCAGCTGATAGATTTCTAACGTTCAGCACAGAGTGTCTCCAAGTGACAAAAATCTGTCACATTTAAGTCAGGCTTCAGAACTTTGCAAGGAACCAGTTACGTGATTTGGAAGAAAGTCCAATTTTCAAAAAATTACTAGCCAGGCGCTGGAGGGTCATAATTTTCATTCTACTAGCCAGGGAGAAGGTGTTTCAAAGCCTTTGCAAGCAAAAAAACGAAAACAAAAAAAACTGTAAGATACTTCTCTCCACTTATCCACCCAAAATCTAAGTGGAGTTGTGGCTAAAACTGGTACAGCATTAGCCTTGATGAAAAACAACTAAGAGACCTTGCACAGGTCCAGAGTTCAAGCTCCCCACCAAGAAAGAAAAAAAAGGAGTCCAGATACCTTAGTTTCAAAAGTATATCTGGATATCTTAGTAGATTTTTCTGATCTTTCCTCATTCATCTCATGGAACCACATAATCTTGATCCTGATCTGACTAAGAGCCTGCATTGTGCTTAATAAAATCATTCCACATATTCCAGTAGAATCTGGACAGCTAACAGCCACTTACCAATGCTTTATTCTACGTTTAGGCCAGTATGTCTTCATACCATCTACACCTTCAGCTATATCATCTTTCCAGAGTCTGGCTTTCCTTTGAGTCTGGCTTACTTCACTTAATATGATTTGTTCTAAGTCTTTCCATTTCCTAACAAATGGGGCGATGTCATTCTTTCTGACAGCAACATAGAATTCCATTGTGTACAAATACCACACCTTGCTGATCCACTCATCAACTGAGGGACATCTGGGTTGGTTCCATATCTTTGCTATGGTGAATAGTGCTTCAATGAACATTGTGGTGCTACTGGGTTTAGTAAGCCCTTGTTTCTGGATTGTTGGGTTGAAAATGTAGCTTGCCTAGCATGTAAGAAACCCTGATTCCATTCCTCAGCACCACATAAACAAAAACTGGAAGTGCCACTGAGACTCAGCTGGTAGATTTCTAACGTTCAGCACAGAGTGACTCCAAGTGACAAAAATCTGTCACATTTAAGTCAGGCTTCAAAACTTTGCTAGGAACCAGTTACGTGATTTGGAAGAAAGTCCAATTTTCAAAAAATCACTAGCCAGGCGCTGGAGGGTCATAATTGTCATTGTACTAGCCAGGGAGAAGGTGATTCAAAGCCTTTGGAAGCAAAAAAACGTAAACAAAAAAAACCTGTAAGATTCTTCTCTCCACTTATCCACCCAAAAACTAAGTGGAGTTGTGGCTAAAACTGGTACACCATTAGCCTTGAGGAAAAAGAACCAAGAGACCGTGCCCAGATCCAAAGTTCAAGCTCCCCACCAAGAAAGAAAAAAAAGAGGAGTCCAGATACCTTAGTTTCAAAAGTATATCTGGATATCTTAGTAGATTTTTCTGATCTTTCCTCATTCATCTCATGGAACCACATAATCTTGATCCTGATATGACTAAGAGCCTGCATTGTGCTTAATAAATTCATTCCACATATTCCAGTAGAATCTGGACAGCTAACAGCCACTTACCAATGCTTTTTTCTACGTTTAGACCAGTATGTCTTCATACCATCTACACAGTCAGCTATATCATCTTTCCAGAGTCTGGCTTTCCTTTGAGTCTGGCTTACTTCACTTAATATGATTTGTTCTAAGTCTTTCCATTTCCTAACAAATGGGGCGATGTCATTCTTTCTGACAGCAACATAGAATTCCAATGTGTACAAATACCACACATTGCTGATCCACTCATCAACTGAGGGACATCTGGGTTGGTTCCATATCTTTGCTATGGTGAATAGTGCTGCAATGAACATTGTTGTGCTACTGGGTTTAGTAAGCCCTTGTTTCTGGATTGTTGGGCTGAAAATGTAGCTTGCCTAGCATGTATGAAACCCTGATTCCATTCCTCAGCACCACATAAACAAAAACTGGAAGTGCCACTGTGACTCAGCTGATAGATTTCTAACGTTCAGCACAGAGTGTCTCCAAGTGACAAAAATCTGTCACATTTAAGTCAGGCTTCAAAACTTTGCTAGGAACCAGTTACGTGATTTGGAAGAAAGTCCAATTTTCAAAAAATCACAAGCCAGGCGCTGGAGAGTCATAATTGTCATTCTACTAGCCATGGAGAAGGTGATTCAAAGCCTTTGCATTCAAAAAAAGTAAACAAAAAAAACCTGTAAGATTCTTCTCTCCACTTATCCACCCAAAATCTAAGTGGAGTTGTGGCTAAAACTGGTACAGCATTAGCCTTGAGGAAAAAGAACTAAGAGACCTTGCCCAGGTCCAAAGTTCAATCTCCCCACCAAGAAAGAAAAGAAAGGAGTCCAGATGCCTTAGTTTCAAAAGTATATCTGGATATCTTAGTAGATTTTTCTGATCTTTCCTCATTCATCTCATGGAACCACATAATCTTGATCCTGATCTGACTAAGAGCCTGCATTGTGCTTAATAAATTCATTCCACATATTCCAGTAGAATCTGGACAGCTAACAGCCACTTACCAATGCTTTATTCTACGTTTAGGCCAGTATGTCTTCATACCATCTACACAGTCAGCTATATCATCTTTCCAGAAGTAGCATTGAGTGTAGAACACTCAGAACTAAAATAATTGCATAAAGATGTAATAAAACCCCTTGATTCATTAAGAAAATTTCTGTACCACTTAGAGCAAGTACATTAGTGGTATTTACCTCTAGCCACTTTTTCTAAAAAAAATTATTAACATTGAATTTTACGTCATATTTCAAATGTCATGTTTAACCAACAAATATTCAAGAAGGGAATCGCTATACAATCACTGGCACATAAATTTTAGAATATAGTAAAAATTAAGCTGAGTCTTTGTATGTCATAGATACAGATTAGTCTATAATAAAACACATGTCTATAGAGTGTATAGTATATCCTAGATTTTTATGTCTATGTAGTTATGTTTATATCTCGAAAATTATGTCCAGAACTTTGGGTATCAACTATTCAATCATCGCTCTACTACTGTTTGAAACTAATATCCATATATTAAGGATACCATGTACCTTTTGTTCCTTGGTCTTGACTTATCTCACTCAACAGGATTCACTCTAATTTCATCCATTATCCCAAAAGTGCCATTATTATTTTTTTCTGTGCAGATCTTCTTTTTATGTATTTATTTTTATTGTAATTTATAGAAGGGTTACATTATATTCACCAGATAGAAGGTGCATTACTTCTCAAACTTTGATACCCCATGTAATGATATGGTCCCCATTTACCTTCCCCTGCCCCCACTCATGTTCATTTCCCCCCTACCCTATCCAATTTCAAATAACCAATTAGGCACATATGAAATATATCAGAAAACAAGGTGAAATATTGTAACAATATGATATAACCAAGGGATAGCAAAAGAGATAAGAGATCACATAGTTCATTAAGAACAACAATCACTCATTATCTGAGTTTTGTTTCTTCATCTTGGAGGTCCTTACATTTAGTGTCATACTATTTGAGACGATGTCTCTAGATTTTGTTCTATTGTAAATCTCTGGTAGCAGAGCCCAAGGTTTCTACTGAATTTGACAAATGAGGGAGACTCTTGGGCCTATGTTCCTTTGAGTTTGTCTTACTTCACTTAATATGATTTTTTTCCTTTTCATCCACTTCCCCGAGAATGCCATTATTTTATCTTGTCGGTTGGCTATGTATCATTCCATTGTGTGTGTGTGTGTGTGTGTGTGTGTGTGTGTGTATCACATTTTTTGTAGTAGGGCATCTGGTTGTTTCCATCATCCAGCCTCATTTTCTACAGATATTTTTATAGTCTCTTTTTTATTTTCAGGGTAATGTATAGAGGGGTTATGATTACATTTACAGGTAATGGACTGCATTACTTCTCACACATTTATTCCACTCCACGTGTTTTTGTCCCCAGTTCCCTCTCCCCTCCCCTTCCCAATCATCTGGTTTCCCCCCTTCCCTTTCCTATTTGACATAAACAAATAAACATATATACAATATGCAAGGGAAAAAATCAGATACAGTAACAATCTGACATTAACCAAAGGGCAAAATAAGAGATGAGAAATAACATAGTAGATTAAGGACAAAAATCACACAAGATTAAGAGCAACGATGACACAAGATATAGCTCTTGTTCCCATATCCTAGAGATCCTTACATTTAGTTTCATCCTATATGACCTTATATACCTAGGTTTTTGAGTTATTGTAATCCTCTGCTAGGAGAGTCCTAGATGTGAACTAATTATTACAAATGAGGGAAACCATTGAGCTTATGTTTCTTTGGGTCTGGCTTGCTTCACTTAACATGAATTTTTCCAAGTCTTTCCATTTCCTTACAAATGGGCGATGTCATTACTTCTGATGGCAGCATAGCATTCCATCATGTATAAGTACCAATCTTCTTGATTCAGTCATCTACTGAGTGGCATCTGGGTTGGTTTCATATCTTTGCTATGGTAAATAGTGCTGCAATGAGCATCATTGTGCTAGTGGCTTTAGTATGTCCTTTTTTCTCGACAATTGGGTAGGTGCCAAGTAGTGGATTTTCTGGATGATAGGGGAGCTCTATGTTTAGTCTTTTGAGGAACCACCACACTGCTTTCCCTAGTGGTTGAACGAGTTTACACTCACACCAACAGTGTAGGTGTGATCCCCCCTGGTCACTTCCCCACCAGTATCTCTTATTAGATTTTTTGATAATGGCCATTCTGACTGGAGGCAGGTGGAATCTCAAAGTTGTTTTGATTTTCATTTCCCTTATTGCTAGAGATATGGAGCATTTCTTCATGTGTCTAAAGCCCATTTTAATTTTTTCTTCAGAGAATACTCTTTTAAGTCTTTAGCCCACCTTTTAATAGGATGGTTGTTTCTTTGAAGATTTGTTTGGGAGAGATTCATTTTTTTCAGCTATAGATATATTTTAGATAACTACATATATTTTTGTGGAAAAAAGAATGGAAGCCATCATGCTGGCTCACAACTTAATTTCAGCTACTTAGGAGGCTCAGGGCTTAGGATCACAGGTCAAAGCTAACCAGGGCCCTACAGTGTGTGAGATCAAACTCTGTGAACATACAATGACTGTAAGAGGAATCTCACTGCCTGGGAATGTAGCCTAATGGTAGAGTGCTCACCTAGAATGCATGAAGACCTAGGTTCTATTCACCGGTACCGCATACTCAGAAAAAAGCTAGAAGTGGCGCTGTGTCTCAAGAGGCAGAGCACTTACCTTGGGCAAGCGAGTCCAATGAAAATGTCTAGGCCCTGAGTCCAAGCCCTAGGACTGGCAAAAAGAAAAAAAAGGGCAATATTACTTAAGTAACAAGGAATATACCCTATAATTATACAGACTGAAAAATTCATTAAGAAATTAGAAAATATGTATAAAGTGCATATTTTCTTTTGTGTGTTGGCACTTGGTCTTCAACTGAGTGCTTCAGCTCTAGCCCTGACCTTTTCTGCTCAAGGCTAGCACTCTACCAATGCAGCCCCAAATCAACTATCTTCAATTGAGATATAAGCGATGAATATTTCAGGGTGCTTCATGAAAAACATTTTTATAAATTGAAACTTTCAACACAGTCTTATTTTAGTATGAATGTTGAGATGGGAAGAGACAGAAAAAGTGAAATGTTTCCTGATCCCCATAGAGAAGAGAGTCAGCAGAACCACTGTGGTCTGCAGGCTTCTTTGTGAGTTTTGTTTGCTTGTTTGATTTTGTCAATTGTGGGGCTTGAACTCTGGGCCTGGGCACTGTCCCTGAGCTCTTCAGCTCAAGGCTAGTGCTTTAATCTGTGAGCCACAGTGCCACTTCTGGTATTTCTGGCAGTAAACTGGGTACTTTGGCTGGCTTTAAACTTTGATTCTCAGATCTTAGCCTCCTGAGTAGCTAAGATTATAGGTGTGAGGTACCATCACCAGGCTGCTGCTCTGTTACTATGCAGGTTCTGGATCAAGAACTTCAAGTTCTTACTTCAATTTTTTCTTCTCTTGCCTGATACTCTGCCATTTGAACGAAGCCCCAGTTCCTGGTCTTTGTTGGTTAATGAGAGATATTCTGATTTTCTAATATTCAGAGCAATGATTATAAAACCCAGCATTTTACTTACTTGAATAAATTAAGAGACAGGACCTAGTGAGATGGAAAACAAAATTTTTTTCAAGTTGCTATCCTGTTCTAATGCATAAGTCTGGCTATTTTGCTTACACACAAATATGTATTTTACCAGTTTCTACTCTATTTTTGCTTACCTTAAAACCACCACTGCCATTTCATAGATTTTGTTGTTGATGTTTGCGGTGCTTGAACTCTGTGCCTGGGCTGTTCCTCACATCTTCAGTTCAATGCCAGTGCTCTACTACTTTTGATTTGGCCAGTCCTGGGCTTGAACTCAGGGACTGAGCACTGTCCTTATATTTTCTCAAGGCTAGGGCTCTACCACTTCAGCCCTCAGCACCACTTCCAGCATTTTTCTATGTATGTGGTATTGAGGAATTGAACCCAGGCCTTCGTGCATGCTAGGCAAGCACTCTACCACTAGGCCAAACTCCCAGCCCAAAATTATTCATCATTACTATTAGCTGTCTTCTTTTTTTTATTATTGATTCGTCATGGTGCTTGGACTTTGGGCCTTTACACTTTCCCTGAGCTCTTCAGCTCAAGTCTAGCGCTCTTCCTCTACAGCTCCATTTTTGGTTTCTGGTAATTAATTGGTGATGTAAGTCTAACAAACATATGTGTCCAGGCTGGCTTTGGGCTTTGAACCAAGATCCTCCAATCTCAGCCTCCACAGTAGCTAGAATTACACGCTTCAGCCAGCAGTGCCTGACTGTTTGATGTCTGTGTCTCTGTCTCTCTGTCTCTGTCTGCCTGTCTCTCTCTCTCTCTCTCTCTCTCTCTCTCTCTCTCTCTCTCTCTCTCTCTCTCTCTCTCTCTCTCTCTCTCTTTTGGTTGTAAGACTTTAATTGTGCACCTGGGCAGTGTCCCTGGGCTCTTCAGCTCAAGGCTACAACCTTAAACACCTTGAGCCACAGTGTCACTTCTGGTTTTCTGGTGCTTAAGTGGAATTAACAGTTTCATGGACTTTAGTGTCTGGCCTGGCTTTGAACTGTGATCTTCAGAATACAAACTTCTGAGATCATTTCCAGCTTTTCTTTTTGGTGTAAGTGGTACAGAGTAATTGAACACAGGGCTTTGTGCATACTAGGCAAGCAAACTACCACTAGTGTGCACTCCATCCTTAGATAAGGGCTTTCTTTTTCTTTTTCATTTTTTCACTCATGGGGCTTGAACTCTGGGCCTGGATGTTTACCTTAAGCTCTTCAGCTCAAGGCAAGAGCTCTACCACTTGAGGCACATTATCATTTTGAATTTTCTGGATTATTTGGAAATAAGATTCTCACAGATTTTTATGCCTGGGCCGTCTTTGAACCTCGATCCTCCAGGGTAGCTAGGATTACCAGGGTGAGCCACCAGTCACGGGCATTAAATTATTATTTTTTGCATGTCCTGTGGCTTCAACTCATGGCCAGAGCACTGTCCTAGGGCTTGCTCAAGGATAGCACTTTACTTCAGCCAGCCAACTCCCGGTCCAAATAGGCCACTCTTGAAGCTAGAATTACAGAGATCTGCCATAACACTGGCATGTCGTTATCTAAGTATATAATTTTTCTTCTATTTTTGATGGCTTTTCCTTAGTGGACATATTTCCTACATATTTTATGGAAAACTTCCTTCCCACTGGGGCCATAAGTTAAGCCTAGTGGAAGAGTTCTTGCCGAGCATGAATGAAGACCCAAGTTCAATTCCTCAGCACAACATAGATAAAAAGAGATAAAAGTGGTGCTGTGGCACATGTGATAGAACTTGCGCCTTAAGAATAAACAAAAACAAAAACAAGGATCCTGCTCAGGTCCTGAGTGTAAGCCCAGTACTGGCAAAAAAAAATTCTGCCCAAAGTAGACATTTAAACTTATTGTACTTTTCAAAAATTTGTTGTCAAGGTGATATACAAAGAGATTGCTGTTACATATGTAATGAGTACATTTCTTGTAAACACTGTTACCCCCTCCCCCCTTTTCTCTTTCCCTTCCCTCCAAGTCATAAATTTCATTTACAACAAATATATATGTATTTTCATTCCTGAAAAAAATAGTTTAAAATGTGTTCAAATAAATGATATAGGTTGATATATTTATCAAAATGGATTACTTGAACTCTAAAATAAACATTCTAGGTAATTTTTCTCATAAAATTGTAGTAATGCTATAAAACTAATAAAAAAGGAATTTTAGTTATTAATTTCTTATGTTTTACCTTTAACATTATTACACTAAGCATACTGTTTATGGTATTAATACAGACAGCATGAAATATGATTATGTAAAAAAATTAAATGATTCAAAATAATAAGGTTGGGGGCCAGTAGTTTGTCTTGGTGGCACACTCCCTGGACTGGCAAAAAAGAAGTAGGGTTAGATAAAACAGATTTTTTTCCAAATGTGTGGAAAATGGTATGATTTCTTGTTTGGCTAGTCCTGGGGCTTGAACTGAGGGACCAGGAACTGTCCTTGGCCACATTTGTTCAAGGGTGGAACTCTGACACCTGAGCCACAGTGCCCCATCTGCTTTTTCTGTGTATGCAGTGCAGAGGAATTGAATCAAGGTCTTCTTGTATACTACGCGAGCACTGTACAACTAGGCCACATTCAAAGCCAAAGTAGATTTTTGATGCTATTGTGGAGTTTTAATTTTCTTAAATATTTGTACAAAGCACAATGGATATATAAACAGACTTGAACTCACAGAACAGAGTCCCACATAATATTACAGTTACTCTGGCACTTCTCCCGATTGACAAAACACATTTCCAGGCATCTGCTCTGTCCTTAAGCTTTGGTAGCTGACTTGTCTTTCCATGGAGGCCTGGCCTGGATTCCTGGTGATTCCATGCATTCCATAGTTCCCTGTATATCCAGTAAGGTTGTCTTCTATGGGACCAGACCTGTCTGGTTTTTGGCCCACCCAGGACCTAGGTGTCTGAGGTCTCACATTCTAAGTGGACAATAAAACACAGTATAATAAGGACTGAAGAACTGCACACCATAATATTAACAATGAGAGTTTAATAGTTAGCAAAGTAAATACAATGAATACTTGACAAGAATCATGAGAGCAAGATAAAGAGATGTCTTTTTAGGAAGGGGACAGGGAAGCTCTAAATCCAGACTGGTCTCCAAGTTGCCTTCAGACAGTAACTCTACTTCAGAGTCCTCAGAAGGGTCTCCTTCCTCATGAGAAACAGAATGTCCTTCCTGAGTTAAGAGGGGGATGGATTCTGGTTTGTCGAATGGAGATTGAGTCTCTTTTAGTGAGGTGGATGGGTCTGGATATTCTGTAAGGATGGATTCATTTTCCTCCAATGAATCCAGTACTGAGAGTACACTTGCTGCTTAACATGGGGACATTTTCCATGAGCCCAGCGTGTTCCCCTTCAGCTTGCACAATAAGTGGAGTGTTACTCTGACTCAGATGGAATGACTCTGGGTGGAGTGTGAAAGGAAACGGAAGGAAATCTGGCTGCTCTTTTTCTTCCTCCATAGTATCTGCAGGTTCAACTGTGTCACACATGGGGTTCAGAGCAAAAGGTATATCCACAGGACTCTAAACCTGTTTGGTAATTTCTACAGAAGGCCCATGCTTTCTGGAGTGCAGTGATGATTCTCAGTCTCCATCAGTCACCAGCTCCATTGGTGGGTTTTTCATCCGGAGTTCAGGATAAGCTCTTCCACGATGACCCAAACCTATGAATGGAAATAGGTACAGAGTGGACAGAGTGGACTCTGCAAGTGGAAGTGTCACTCAACTTCCATGAGGATCTAATGGAGGAACCTGTAGAACAGAAGTTTGGACTGAACACTGAGGAGGTGTAGGGTCTTTCTAATGAGTGCTTATTCCCGAGTCCTTTCAGAGGACAGACATTACCTGGCTGACACCACCCATAAAGGGCATTTTGCCAAGCACGGTAGAAGTAAGGGCCAACCAATATCTAGACCACATGGGCTTCCTACTCACAGGCTCTGAGGCACCCACACCAGGACTTCTACTTTTTCTTGGTCTTACAGGTTGCACATTCCTCCAGCTGGTCAAAAAGTATGTGTCTAGAAGAGCAGGTCCAAAGCGGGCATGTGGAGCCTCATATAGAGCTTGAGTTGTGTCAGGGTGTGGCAGTTCTTGAACTCGTAGAAATCACTGGGGTAGAAGTCCATTCACATCATATAGATGGAACACATGTGGGCACATTCGGTACAAGGAAAGTGAGAGCCTTCTCTCTCCATCCTGAGCCTTCTACCAAAGCCCCTTTCTTGCAGGACTCTAATGCTGTGGCTGTCGTGCAGAGATGTGCACTTATGTGCTGGGAGGGGGGTAAGAGACACTCGAGAACAGGATGACTTTTACACCCCACTTCCAGAAGCTTCTGAGAGAAGCCTCTATGCCTCTATGTTCAAAGTAAATGCACCTTAAATTAACTAAGTAAATGCTCTAAATAAATCAATAAGTGAATGCTCTAAATAAAGAACTAAATGCTCATTCCTCTAATCTTAGCCACCCAGCAGGCTGAGCTCTGAAGATCACAGTCGAAAGCCAGTCTAGTCAGTAAAAGTCCAAAGGCACTTGTCTTCAATTAGGCAGCAAAAAGCCAGAACTTGACCTATGACTCAAATGGTACAGTGCTAATTTTTGAACACCAAAGGGATGGCATTTAGACCTGGGTTCAGGTTCAAGTGGCAGCACTGGACCACACACCAAAATATAACTGCTTTCAGCTTCTAACAGGCAAAGCTATCACAATCCCTCCCTGATGGCTCAAAAGTGATTCAGCCACCAGCTTTTCCTCTGACTCCAGTATTTCACAGGCCTCCACCATTAGTACTGACACCTCATTTCTTACTGGGAAATGGGATTTCCTAGGATGTCACCTAGGTGAGGGCTGCAGTTGGGAGCCACTTACTCATGCCTGAAATCCAAATTCTCAGTAAGCACACTGTTGAGACTCCAGTAGCTTGTGAGGGAAATGAAATGGCATGGTGTCCCAGTCATAATAAAGTAGTTTGTGCACTTGTATCATGCTTAGCTCCCCTGTGAACACCGCAGTGAACCAAACAGGCTCAGAGAGGAGCCAAGTATTCCAAGACTTGGCCAGGAAGGGTGAGCAAACCTTGGTTTGGAGGGGGAACACTCACTTTTTCAAGAGAATTTCCAGCAACTACTACATTGTCCTCCACTATTTGAAATTGTGCAGGAAGTTTCCCACATAAAAGAGATCACCTTTCTGGTAGGCAGGGATTAGCTTTGTCAGCAGCATCTCCAACAGGCCTTCCTCCAGGATCCATAGGTTACAAGGCTCATTCAGAGTCTGAGCTGACTTACCATCACACTATGTTGGCAAAACAGTGGATATTTCAAACGTAGGAATGGGACCACACTTCACACTGAGGAATTGGAATAGAGTAGATTGGAAATGACACACTCTAATCTCAGTAGAGTCACTTGAAAGCACACAAGAAGGTTGTAGTCTGTGGGCAGGATGATGGGTTCAAATAGGTTTCCTCTCAATATACCTCATCTGAGTTGCCCTGGAGTTTCCTGGCTTTCTTCCTAGAGAAATGCCTGATATACTGGAATTTTGGCTTGGCACTGATCCAGCATCTACTTCTTCAAGTGAGACATCCATATCTCTCATGCCTGAGATGCGAGCCTCCTGAACTTTGGAAACAGCACAGCAACATCTTTTTGGTTCCTGAGCCACAGGCCAAGGAAGCTGGCTTGAGCTGGTTGTCACATACAGTGGCTTGGTTACCAGGGTTCCATATTCTGTTCCATTGTGAGGGAGGTAGGGTCACCTTTCAAGGCCCAATGACCAAAGCTCCTTGCTCACAGAAGACCTCCCCAAAGACATACTGGAGGCTGAATCTCCCTTCCCACCTCACATATGGATGTAGTAAACAGCACACCTTTTTGTTCAAATCCCAAGTCACTAACTAGGCACAAGTGCTAGCCTTGTCTCAGGCTCAAGGAGCCTTTCTTAGGTAAGATCCAAACTTAACTGTCACTATTCCCCTTACCCTTCACAAGACATTTTGCTTCACAGTGACTTCTCAGCTTGCATTTTGCCTCTTGCACATTTTTTTGCTAGTCCTGGGACTTGACCTCAGAACCTGACCATTGTTCTTAGGTTTTCTTTAGGCTATAGCTGTCCCACCAAGCCACAGCACCACTTCAAGAGTTTTCTATGTATATGGTACTGCAGAATCAAACCGGAGTCTTTTTGTGTGGTAGCCAAGCACTCTACAAATGGATGAAACACGCAGGCCATCTTGCACATATTTTTCACTTCAATCTACTAGGACGTGTGGTAGCCAAGCACTCTACAAATGGATGAAACACCCAGGCCATCTTGCACATATTTTTTCACTTCAATCTACTAGGTTTCTGTATCCTAATCTATTTTTCTTCCTGATGAATATCTGTGCTGTCATCTGTAAAAATGCAAGTGGGAAAATCACAGAAGCATTGGTGACATAAAAAAAGTCTTACAGACATAGATAATTGTTCATTCTTTGTAGGAGAAAGGATATTTGGATATGATGATGACTATTGATAAATACTTTATCAGGGTTTAGAGTTTGGCCCAGTGGTAGAGTGCTTGCCTAGCATCCATGAAGATCTAGGTTTGAGTCCTTAATATCACACAGATATAAAAATCCATATGGCAATGTGGCTCAAGTGGCAGAGGGCTAGACTTGGGAAAAGCCAAGAGCAATACTCAGGTCCTGAGTTCAAGCCCCAGGAATGGCAGAATAAACAAAAGAAAAGAAAAGAAAAGAAATGTGCTTTTTACAAATTATTCACTCACAGCATTTGCCTCTGAATTCTTCGCTTCTGCATCTTGTGATTTATCCCTTTCCCTCAATATAGACAAGAAAAACAGATTTTATTTCTTGCTATCCAGTTGTCCAATCTTTGGATATTAATTCAAAATACAATATTGCCTGAGATATTGTGTGTGTGCATGTGTGTTTGTATCTGCCAATGTGTGCATGCACACATGTGTACAGGGTTTTGGGCTTACTCATAGGGCCTGTGTGATAACCCTTAGCATCTTTTCCTCGAAAGTATTGGTCTTTCACTACTAACTTATTATAGCTAATTGGATTTGAGTGATACACTCAATTTCTTGCCCTGTGCATTGGAACCCAGTGCTGAGTTCTCATATTGTTAATTGTAGCTGTAGAGAAGGCTGAGGTCTGGGGATCCTCGTTAGAATCCAGCCCCTGAAAGGAAGTCACTGATAGAAATCTTTATCTTCAGTTAAGCACGAATAAATGAGGCAAAATGGAACTGTGGCTCAGTTCCTCTTGTACTAGCCATGAGAAAATTAGTAATTGGCAGCACCTGGTCCCTGAGAGAAATCCTTAGCACTGGTTCAAAAAAAGAAAGAAAATAATGAAAAAAATTAAAACTTGCTGAGGAATCCATAAGGATAAACGTGCCTGTGAATAATCTTGTCATTTCAGATTCCCACAAGAGCTTATGTCTCTCTATATTTTATCAAGTTTTTTTAAACATATTTACATATTTTCTATCTTTCTTAAACAGAGATAGCCATCCACAAAACACAAACACAAACTCTCTCACAGTATACCACCCACCCATAAGTGTCTGGCTATGTATATATGTATAGTCATATGTATTGATCTGTCTCTCTATACTAATATATAAATGCATAAACATATGTATTTAGACAAACAGGAAACATACATAGATAGGTCTCAGGCATTTCCAGATTTTGTGTAAGTCTTCTGAGTGCAACTTACCATTGTATTGTTTGTCAAGATAGAGTCCCACTAACTTTTGGCCAGCTTCTTGTCCTTTGATACTTTTTTCTGCCAGTCCTGGGTTTTGAACGCTAGGCCTGGATGCTGTCACTGAGCTTGAGCTTCTGGCATTCAGTAGTTTATTGCAGATAAGAGTCTCATGGAGTTTCTGTCCTGGGCTGGCTTTGAATTGTGATCCTCAGATCTCAAACTCCTGAGTAGCTAGGATGACAGTCTTGAGCTACCAGTACCTGGTTCCTTTGCCTCTTTTACCCTTTCTTTTGGCCCCACCACAGCCATGGTATCTACCTTCCTATGTTCTCTCCACCTGCCCCCAGACAGGGGTCTGACAGATGCTTTCCACCCACTTATTCATGTCCTCCTCTGTATTGGCTGACAGCTAAGACATGCACTCACTTGTCTGGATGCCAAACACAAAGCCATGTGATTGTTTCTCAGTCTGGAACATCCTATCAGATTTATAGCACCACAGAGGGTCAGGTTGATGCTCCTCCAGGGCTTCTTAAATTGTTCTCATATTAATCCACAACACGTTTGTCATCGCTTGTCCAGCTAATTCATGGCCTAAACCAGCATTCCCTACAAACTTAGATCCCAATACCATGAGGACACTCAAGGGTGCATTAGGAGTGTGACCTGCAGGTGGATGTGAGCCTGTCTAACTTGGAGGGGATTTCTCCACCACAGGAAATGGAATACAAATTTAGAATCTGCTTTCATGAGGTGACAATCTCTGGCAGATGATCTTATCAAATGTGGCACTGCCTACTTCCAGCTTAAAACAAGGGTTGATGACCCAGCATAACAGAGAATGTATTCACCCAGGCCCAACACATAGGCTGGGACCCTGAACTTTCAGGTAGCATTTGGCTTTGAAGTTCATGAGGTCTTAGTCTACAAATGATGAGCCCCCTCCCGTGAGGCATAGCAAATGGAGCCAAAGTGCAACTCAGTTAAGCACCATATCAAGCTTCCCTTCTTCAGTAGGGTATGGTTTGAAAACTGTGCATAGCTTCTGTTTGAAGCCAGTCCAGAAAGGAAAGTCCATGAAAATCTCATTTCCAGTTAACTGCCAAGAAAAAGGCAAAGATAGAGATGAAGCTCAAGAGAGGTAGGGAGCCATCTGAAAAGAATGGTTACACCCTGCAACATCCTCATTATCTGATCTTGAAAACATCTCTGCGTGCATCCCAGCATGCAGCCAGCATCTGGGGGTGACAGTGACCCCATTGGCAATCTGCACTGTCTCTGACATCTGTAATCTGAACCTCATTCTGTTGGGTTTGTGAAGCGGTGTCAACCCTGCAGAAGGAACCAACTGTGCCCTAACTCCCACTGTCCCCATGGGCCCCTAGCATTCCCCCATCTGCACCCCTCCTGTGGCTTCTGATCCTAGGGAGCCCTCCTGCCCTGTCCAACACTCACATGAAGTGCATATTTCATCTCCTGGAGCAACTTCTCCACAGAGAGTACATGACATGCCCACTCTCCAGGCACGGGGAGATCCTGCCAAAGTAGCAAATCAGTCATAAGGACATAAAGTGATGAATAGAATTTTAGATCCTGATGGTAGACAGTCTGCAAAATCCAAGGGAGAATGGAATTGGAGGGGACCAGGGATCAGGATGTGGGCATGGAGCTTCTCTGCCAAGGGGGTGGGGGAAGTCACAGGCCGGGGGATGCACAGAATGATCCATGGGCCCAGTGCAGCTACTGGGTCACCCCCTTCTTCATCTCAGCCTTTGGCTTTGAGCTCTGTGATCGTCAAGATGTGCACAGTCTGTACTCTGGCTGGCAGAAGAAAGGACCCTGGGAAGACAATTGTAGACCCTTTGTGAGTGTAGGAAGGGGTAGGCTGGACACCCAGTCCAAGAGGAGCTAAAACTGGAGTCGAGGGGTGTGCAAGGAGTGGGTGTGAGGGTTGTGGGCAGTCACAGTCACGGCAGAGGTGGCTCTGTCTGTGTGGTGAGTGCCTCCCTGCAGGCACAGCACTGGAGATATCAGAGATCCACATGGAAAGGAAAAGCTGGAAATGGCACTATGGTTCAAATGGTAGAGCATCAACCTTGAGCAAAAGAGCTCAGGGACAGTACCCAGGACCTGAGTTCAAGCCTCATGACTGTAAAAGAAAAAGAACCAGGACTATGAGAGGGAACCTGGTACTCTCTGGGTCTAATCAGACACAAGAAGAGGCCGGGATAGGCTGTGGAAAAACACAGAGAACATCTTCCCCCAGCTCATCCTGACCTGCATGCAGGGACAGCCATGGAACTAGGGCTACGGTGAGATCATCTTCACCCCTGTGCTGCCGTCTGAATTGTAGACCTCTGTCCTGGCAGGGGGTGTCCTGATGACTGAGCAGGGCCCTAACCCTAGATGGAGAGCAGCCACTGACTGTGGTAGCTAAGGAGAGATCTGTTCCATAGCTATCAGGCCACCCAGCATGGGAGCCATAACCACCCCTCACCCAGGTAGAGGCCAATGGTTCTCCAGGTGCTACTAACATTGACCCACCCCTAGCTCTGGGTACACGTGACATTCCCTCCACAAGGAGCAGGACAAAGTGAGGGATCAGGAAGCTGCCTATGGGCTTCAGATGATGGCCAGGCTGGCACTACAGATGGCCTCACTCTGTCACCACCTTCCCCTGCCTCCATCTTTCCTCCATCATGCCTCTCTACCTCCCACCCATTAACCTTGGAAACCAATGAACTGGGCTCTCATCATTCCTCTCATCTCTTCACCCACCTTGCCATGCGTCCATCCCTCTGTCACTTCCACCCCACACACATCCCACCACCAGCCACCCTGTAGCTTATGAGGATCCCAGAGGAAGCTCTTGGTGAAGGGGTTGGGACCACACAACAGTTACTATCACGCGCTCCGGCCTGATCCACCACAGAATAAGAACAGCCAAGCAGGCACACACTGCAGCAGAGTTGCTCTGCTGCCACCCTGATTTCTTCATGGCCAGGACTTGGCTCTCCTCAGCCTCTCAGCTCAGTAACCAGAACACTGTGCTTTCACAGAGCCATGGCTTCCAGTCTCCATGGACACAATGACATCAAGGTGATTCCAACTTCCCCATCTCTATATACTTCTAACTATGGGATGGGAGCTGAGGTTCTCTTCTGTGACTCCATCCGCTAAGAGGCTCATGCAGATTTCTATCCTTTGCTCATCATGGTGACTCTTTGGTTAACAAGTCACTGCTGGGCTTCCAGTTCACCACATATAGAACCCATACTACAACACTTTTCTTAGAAGGACTGATGGCTTTTAAATATTCTCTTGTTTTAAATTTCTAGTTCCTTCTCTCTTTCATTTATATATTTCCCTTCCTCACATACTTCCTTTTTTTACCTTCCTTCTTTCATTCCTGGCCTTGAACTCAAGACCAGGAGCTTTTTCTTAGCTTTTCTTTGCTCAAGGTAGCACTCTAGCTCTTGAGCCACAGCTCTACTTCAATCTTTATTCTTGCTCTAAACTGGGAGTAAGAGTCTCATGCATTTTTCCCTTTGCTGGGTTGGTTTTAAACCACAATACTAAGATCAGGATCCTGAATATGCCTCGGATTACAGGTATTATCTAATCAAAACAAATTCCTGATTTCTTTTTTAGACATAATGAGTTCTTTCAGGTGAGCCACCAGCCACTCATGCAAGAGCATTGCAGGATCCCAGCATTCATCTTGTCTCCAGTCTTATTCCATCCATCTCACAATGGCCATCTAAAACACCCTGCTGCATGCCTGAAGTCGCAAGGAACGTTCTCAAAGCCACGAAAAGCCCCCTTAAGCTCTGCCTCAGATATGCCCAGCCCCCATCCCACTTCCACATGAGCATTTGTTTAGGGGATATTTCCTGAGTACATCATCATCTTTTCCTCACCATTCAAATTTCATCTTTGGAGTCATTTCTCCCAGACAAAGAGGAACATGATCCATGGTTTGATAGCAGCTCCAGCTTCATAGTCCCAGCCACCAACACCCCCCCATTACCCTGCCAGACACCTGAATTCAAGAACAATGTTTTCACTACCCCTGACTCTTATCAAATGTTTTAACTTATACAGTGCATTAAAATAATTTTACTAAATGGAATAAACACATGGCATCAAGCTTCAGAATCTTTGCACCTGAACATTTAGTGAATAACAGACACACCAGCATTTCTGTAGCCAACAGAAATCTTAGCTTTCAGATTTCAGCCTTCCTGGTATCCAAGTTTGGATGTGCTAACACTGCCCTTAATGGGGCACTTCAATCACATAATCCCACAACCATCAATGTCATTTGACATTCACTGGTAGGTGGTGCTAGGAAAAAGACTGATGTGCCAACTCCATGCTGGCTTGACCTATGCCATCTTCAAACCTGGAGCAAGTGGGGCTCCTCTCTCCATGACACCTTTTGTGTACTACCCCAGGAGGACCTTTACCTTGAGACAAAATTATAAAGACTATCTCTACCAGCAAAGATTCCAGTGAGATGTGCCTACATGGATAAAGCTAAAATCTCACTAAAGTGAGGTTGTTGGCAGTGCTGGAGCCTGAACTCAGGGCCTGGGCACTAAGCATTTGTACTCAAGACTAGCCCTTTACCACTTGAGCCCAAACTCCATTCCCAGCTGTTTTTATTTTTGGTAGTAAGAATCTATCAGACTTTCCAGTTCTAGGTGACTTGGAACTTCCATACTCAGATCTCAGCCTCCGGACCAGCCTGGATTAAAAGTGTGGATCAGCCATGCCCCACACCTGAGGACTTCTGCCAGCACATTTTTTCCCAAAAATTGGAAGAGGAAGATGAGGGAGGGTTGGGCTCATCCTGCCCTGCATATGAAGGAGAGCATCAGCGCCTGAACTTCATTCCCTGTTGTAGGCTGCTGGAGGAAAAGGAAGCAAATAGGCACAGGCTGGCAGCAGATGCCACAGAACAACTTGTGACCAAGACTCCCAGAGCAGACCTCAGAATCGATGACTGAGTTGGATCTACCCAGTAACAGAGGCAGTGGTGACACCTGAAACTGCGCGTTTGAGCCTTTGCTGCTAGTAAACAGGGCCACCTATGTGTCAATGAGAAAGGTGAGATTTTGGTGGAGAAGTTGAGATTAAACATTATGTATCATGCAAGAAGACAGACTATAAGGGGTCTTTCATTATTCCAAGTGAAATTTTGGATTTCCTCCTCTGTTTCCTGAAAGAATGACATTGGGATATTGATGAATATTGCACTGAATTTGTAGATAGTCCTTATCAAGATTGCCATTTTTACAATATTACTTCTTCCAAAGTAGGACCATAGGTTTTTGCATTTCCTCAGTTCTGCGTTAATTTCCTTCTCCAGGGTTTATAGTTCCATCAAAAACGTGCTTTACATTCTAAGTTAATTCCTAGGTATTTTATTTTCTTTGATAGCAAAATGAGTTGCTATCCTGATTCTTGCCTCATTCCTCTCATTTGTTGGCATATAGGAAGGCAGTTCACATTGAGGATTAATTTTATACCATGCTACCTTACCAAAGTTTTATATCAGCTCAAGCAGCTTCGGAGTAGCGTCTATAGGGTTCTTTAAATACAGAATCATGTCATCTGTAAGGAGAGAAAGTTTCAGTTCCTCTGTCCCTTTTCCTCCTCACTACAGTTAGAATGGCCAAGATCCAGAAATCTAATAATGTATGCTGGAGGGGATGTGGCCAGGAGGGATCACTACTACACTGCTGGTGGGATTGCAAACTCGTTCAACCACTATGGAAAGCACTATGGCAGTATCCCAAAAAGACTAAACATAGAGCTCCCCTGTGATCCAGCAATTTCAGTACTTGCCAATCGTCCAGATAGGACATACTAAATTCACTAGAACAATAACATTTATCACAGCACTATTTACTATAGCAAAGGTATGGAACCAACCCAGATGCCCGTCAGTTGATGAGTAGATCAATATGGTATTTTTACACAATGGAATTCTGTGCTTCTGTCAGAAAGAATGACATAGACGAATTTCTAAGGAAATAGAAAGACTGTAAAGTTTAGAAATTAGTTTCTGTCTCCTTCTCTCTCTCCTTCTCTATCTCTGTAAAATTTAAAAGTTCCTATTTCTCTCTCTCTCTCTCTCTCTCTCTCTCTCTCTCTCTCTCTCTCTCTCTCTCTCTCTCTCTCTCTCTCTCTCTCTTCTCTCTCTCTCTCTCCAATCCTTAGGCTTGAACTCAGGGCCTTAGCTACTTTTGCTCAAGGTTAGCACTCTACCATTTGAACCACAGTGCTGCTTCTGGCTTGCTCTTTTCACGTAGTATTGAGGAATCTAACCCAGGCCTTCATCCTTGATAGGTTAGCACTCTACCACTAAGCCACACAGGCAGCTTTTAGAGGTTTCTGACAAAGGTTTTCCTACATGCTATTATTTCTTCTGTGAGTGCTCTTAATGCTTGCTGAAGGTTGACTTTGTTTAGAAGACTTACCCTAATGCTCCCATATACAGAGATTATATATATAGCTAAATGTTTTTCATTACTCAGAATTTCTCTATTGTGTATGTTCTGAAAGGTACTGAAGACTGACTTCTGATTAAAAGTCATTGCACATTTGTTCTATTCATTAGTTTTCTTTATGGGAATCAGGTTTGTGATGAACACAGAAGTATGCCTTCCAGGTCAAACACTTTCCACATTTGTAATATTCATAAGGTTTTTCTCTCCTATGTGCATTTTATACTTAGTCATGCGTTCATGATGGATTTTTCATATTCTTATATTCATACGATTTTTATCCTGTGTCTGTGTGGTATCATGCAAACTCAACTATGAGTTCTTCAAAAAAATTTTCCTTTCATTTTATTCATCGGATTGTATCTTGTGGGTGTTTAGTGATAAATCTTGACTTGTGCCTTCTTGGGAAAAGACTGAACATTTGCTACATTCATTAAGGGTTTTATCTTGTGTTGGTTCTGTGACACAAGCTGAGTTTTCTTCCACAGACTAAAAAGTCTTTCCTATTTATTACATTGCTAAGGCTTCTCATATGTGTGAACTCTCTTACGCTTCCTGAAGGGTGAATACTGCACGAAAGACTTTCAAATTTGGTTATATTCCTAAGGTTTCTAATATGTGTGAATTCTGTTATGCCTCCTGTAATGTGACTTCCATCTGAAGGTCTTACCACATTTGATGCACTCGTACAGTCTCGTACAGTTTCTCTCCTGTGTGTGTTCTCTGATGCAATTTGAGGGAAGACTTCCATTTGAAAGACATTCCACATCGGTTACATTCATAAGGTTTTTCTCCTGTTTGAATTGTCTTATGCATGTTGAGGTTTGGCTTCTGTTTGAAGGACTTTCCACATATGTTACACTCATAAGGTGTTTCTCCTGAGTATATTCTCTGATGAACATGGAGTTTTACCTTCCATTTGAAAGACTTTCCGTATTCAATACATGCATAAGTTTTCTCTCCTATGTGTGTTCTATTATGCCCATCAAGATATGACTTCCACTTGAAGGTCTTTCCACATTTGTTGCACACATAAGTTTTCTCTCCTGTGTGTGTTCTTTGATGCAATTTGAGGGAAGATTTCTGTCTGAAAGACTTTACACATTGGTTACATTCATAAGGTTTCACTCCTGTGTGTATTCTCTGATGAACACGAAGTTTTCCCTTCCTTGGAAAGACTTTCCACATTCGTTACACTTATAAGATTTCTCTCCTGTGTGTGTTATTTGATGAACTCGAAGGTGTATCTTCTGGGTGAAAGACTTTTCACATTTGTTACGTTCATAATGTTTCTCTTCTGTGTGTCTTCTCTAGTGCAAAGTGAGGTATGATTTCAGTCTAAAAGTCTTCCCACATTTATCCCATTCATAAGATTTCTCTTCTGAGTGAGATCTCTGATGTGTGCTGAGAGCTGAGTTCTGGGCAGAAATTTTATTACGTTCCTCATATTCATAATGTTTGTCTTCTCTTGGAGATCGAGGTTGGAGCGTCAGGTCTGACTTCTCAGAAATTAATTTTCACACTTGATGTATGCATCACATATCTCAGGATATTTGCTTTGAGGTATTGTAAGGCGTATTTCATTAATGAAAGATTTCTCACATTCACTACATGTATGAGGAGTCTCTCCTGTGTACATTTTCGGATGTGTAGTGATGGTCGGTGTTACGTACAATATTTTTCATCACACAGTACATTTAGCAGTTTTCCTCCCTCCCTGAAGAATTTCTTGGGCAGGGAGAACAGAATTATGATACTGCAGATCTTTTGGACTGTCACAATCATGAATAAAATGCTCTGAATATCCGATGGATTTTTTAAGAACAGGAGACATACGAGATCTATATGCAGCATGCATCTCATCAGGCTTAGGAGACAGAAGCATGTTCTGACACTTAATGAACTCCTCAGTCCTCACCCCTAAGTTGTTACCGTTATTACTAATCAGCTCTGGATTATGTGCAGAGCTCAAATTTAAAGTTGTTGCTAATCTCACGTTTTCCTCCACTTCGATACTACTTGCAACTGCTACTTCACAAAGACATTCATGTGGACTTTCCTGGCAGGTCTTGAACTCATTTTCCATTACCTGGACATCTAAAATGAGTCATAGAAAAAAGACACAAACATACATGAGATACAAATATTCCTTACTGTAAAGGTAATGACTTTACTTTCCCATCCTAAGTGTTAGATATTTTAAAATATAAAAGTGGAAATTGATTTATGAGAAATATATGCTTTTCTCCCTAACATATTAAGAAAATGATATTTTACAATGACAAATAATGTTTTTCTGTGTTTTATTCTCTTTTTATATCACAGGAAATATTTATTGAAATTACCCAACTATGTATTGCTACAGTTTTAAGCTGAGTACTACCTATAATATACCTGCTGCTGTTTTTTTTTCAAATACTGTTTTGTTTATACATTGAGGAATAGATGCCTTTCTTTTATTTTTGAGAAATAATCTAAATATTGTGCTGTTTTGCATCTTTTTAAAACTTTCTTTTCTTTTCTTTTCTTTTTTTTTTGTAGTTCATAGGCCTCGGCCCTGTCCCTGAACACTTCAGCAGAAGACTATAACCCCTATCCTTGAGCTACAGCACCACTTCCTGTTTTCTAGAGTTAACTACAGATAAGAGGCTCAGGTCCTGAGTAGCAGATAGGATTACCTTACCCAGTTTCAATGCTGTTTGCTTTTTAACCATTAAGTGAGGAACACGAATTTTTTCTATATTCAGCAGCCACAAGTTTGGTTTATATGTCTGTTTGCCTTTGATCCAAGCAAGAACGATTCTTGAGAGTAAGGACTTACACCTATATCCCTTCAGTTACAACTTCTCACTAAAGTCTCAATTTAGGTATTTGTGGGAATTTTGAAATTTGTTTCTTTCCATTTGAAGTCTTATAAAAATTCCTTTTCTAACACTCCTGTCCCTCAGAACCATGGAAGACCAGAAAATCTCCAGCTCATTGTCTAGTTAATTTTCTTATGTTGATTGAAACTTTGTTGTTGTTTTATTCCTTCCATTCCTGAGTTTGAAATTAGGACCTAACCACTGTCCTTGGGTTTTCTCAAGACTAGAACCCTACCAATGAAGTCATTACTTCTGGCTTTTTCTATGTATGTGGTAATAAGGAATCAAACCTGTGTCTTTGTGCATGCTAGGCAAGCACTCTATCACTAGGCTCAATTTCTGGTGGAAAGGTCTGGTTCTGAATACCAGTCTCTTCCTACCAGCAAAAAGATATTATCCTTATCAGAGAATAATGCCCTGACTTATTCCTTGTTTGCTCAATCATTTATAGTCTTAGTTTTAAACAAATGAGATATCATTATTTCTTTCTTACTTTCTTTCTTTCTTTCTTTCTTTCTTTCTTTCTTTCTTTCTTTCTTTCCTTTTCTTTCTTTCTTTCTTTCTTTCTTTCTTTCTTTCTTTCTTCCTTTCCTTTCTTCCCTCTTTCTTCGCTCTCTTCTTTCTTTCTTTCTTTCTTTCTTTCTTTCTTTCTTTCTTTCTTTCTTTCTTTCTTTCTTTCTTGTTTTGTAGTCATGGGACTTGAATTCTAGACCTGGCTGTTCTTCCTGAGCTCTTCAGCTCAAGGCTACTGCCCTATGTTTTTAGCCTCAACCCCACTTCTCATTTTCTATTGGTTCATTGGAGAGAAGAGTCTAAGGTGTTTTTGTGATAGGTCAGTCTTTGAACCTTGATCCTCAGATCTCAGCCTCCTAAGTAGCTAGGATTACAGGCATGAGCCACGGGCTCATGGCTTTCTCATTTTATTTTGTTTCACAGTGATTTCTACAGAGAATCTAACTTTAACTCTACTGCCACATAGAATTCATTATATCACCCTATGATTCTTGGTGCCGGGGTTTGGGCTAGCATGCACAAAGACCTGGTTCAGTTCCTTGGTACTACATACAAAGAAAAAGCCAGAAGTGGTGCTATGACTCAAGAAATAGAGATCTAGCCTTGAGAAAACCCAAGGACCATGCTCAGGCCCTGAGACCAAGCATAGGATTGGGAAAAGAAAATGATTCTTGATTCATTCACAAAGAATTCCATAGGTTCCACACAGGATTTAGGGTAACTAAGAATATTATAGCTCAGTACATCACAACATGAACTTACCAATGGGGCTCAGGCTCCAACATCAATATGAAGATGCATTCACTCACCTGTGATATTCTTGTCAGAGGAATTTCCTATCCAGAGTTCTGCACAGTGCTCTAGCTTGTCAATTAATACAGGTTTGGGAACACAGGGCCCTGTAAATTAGAAACAGTAGAGAATTATTGCTTATGCTGTGTCATCATTGCTTTAAGTTCGCAGACATCCTACTCACAAGTTATCTATTAAATCTTTTTTCTCATTTCTCACTGGCTCCATGGTTGACTTTTCCCCAGCTCTGGATTCATTTTGTATGGCATAAACTTAGCTGTCTTGCTCAAGGCTAGAAAAATACCAGTTTGAGTCCCAGCTCCACTTATATGCATAGGTCTTCATGCATGCTAGGCAAGCACTCAACCACAAAGTCAAACTCTTGACACTCCACTAACTGTTTTGAGGGGTTATTTGGAGTTATAGAGTTTCATGGCAATTTTTATGCCATTGCTGGCTTCAAATTAGAATTCTTAGATTTCTTCCTCCTGAATATTTTAAGATTACAGGCATGAAACATTGCACCTAGTGCCAGGTTTCCATTATAAACTCACTGTTTAGTGATTTGTAGATCCTATTTCCAATAATGATGTATATTCTATTCTGGATTGTTTATCCACTTACAATTACTGTGTAAGTTTGGAATGTCGTCTCCATTAGAGGAAACATAATTTAGAACTGTTGTCAAAGTATCCTGAAGGTATCCTGAAGAATGAGTACAAAATTACCATAGGTTTTCTTTAGAAAGTAATGATACTTCTCAGGGCCTGGAATCTTTCATTTAAATAGTATTGAAAGTTTGATAAACATTCACGTATCTGCAAAATAACAAGGCACTTGGCCTTGCAAGTGAATTTGACTTTTGCTCACCTAAGGACACCAGGTTGCTGTAGGTCTCCAGCATTACATCTCTGTACAGGGTCCTCTGAGCATTGTCCAGATGCTGCCACTCCTCCCAGCTGAAATCCACAGCTACATCATCAAATGACACCAGCTTCTGGAATGGCACATTTTCATCAAGTAATTAACACCGAGTTATAAACACACCATGTCTGGAATTTTATTCTTCTTTTTTTTGAAATTTTATTCCTTTACTTAAATGTTTAGACTTACATGAAATATTGTCCTGAAAAGCTTAGGGATGGTGCCTAGGCCCAGAGTTCAAGTCCCAAGACCCACAAAAAAATAAAAAGGCAAGCCAGGTGTTGATGGCTCACGCCTGTCATCCTAGCTACTCAGGAGACTGAAATCTGAGGACCATGGTTCAAAGCCAGCCTGGCACAAAATTCCATGAGACTCCTTTCCAATTAGCCACCATAAAATGTTTAATGGCTTGTGGCATATCATGGTAGAGCAATTTTGGTATCAACAAAAATAAGTCGGGGGAGTAGATTTAGGTTATAAATGGAATTATTCCATTGAAAAGGAACTACATTATATGATGACATATGCTGGTAGTGTGAGAATATTGCAAAATCTTAGGGTATCAAGTAATAATACTGTGAAGTACACCCAGAATGTTAATGTTCTAGGTCTGGCATAATAGTCACTTGGGGAAGAAACTTTTTTTTCTTTTTTTGGCTGGGGGATTTGTAAGGCTTGAACTCTGGGCCTGGGCACTGTTCCTGAGCTCTTCAACTCAAGGCTATCACCCTACCTATGAAGCCACAGTGCCATTTCCCATATTCTAGTGGTTAACTGTAGATGAGTGTCTCATAGACTTTCTAATGCCCAGGCTGGCTTTGCACCAGATATCAGCCTGATATCTGAGTAGCAAGGATTACAGGTAGAAGTCACTGCACCTGGCAAGAGATTTATTTCTTGCTGTTTTATACTACAAATTTACTGTATGTTTTACTTTTTCAAAAAGACTGAGGATGACCTTTGTTCTGTATATAATGGGAAGAGGGATAGGGAGCTGTGAGCAGAAGAACTGAGGGGCAATACTCAGGGTAGGACAATAGCCTTAAACTAAAGAGCTCAAGGCCAAAGGTCCAAGCCCCATGACATTCCCAACTACCCCACAAAAAAAGGGAAAAAAATTGGAGATTGGAGAGGATTTTCTAAAAAGAATATATAGAAATAGTAGTTCAAAATGTAGAAAGAAGTTCAATATTAACAGTCATGAGAAAAATTAAAATTACAATGAAATCTTTACTTTAAATATGTTAATATAAATATAGTTTTAAACAAAAAGATCCACATAAACACACACAAAGACACACACACACACACACAGACACACACACACGCATACAAAAAAACAACTTTCAAAGTCTATTACTGGGAATATAGTGAGAAGAAGTAGAACTTTGGAATAGTTCTGCAAGGAATATAAAACAATCAAAAATTGCGTGGAGAGTGCTAAAAAAGTACTAAATATAGAATTACATAGAAATATGGTCCAACACTTCTATTTCTAGATTTGTACCTAACGGAAGAGAAAGCAGAGACTAGAACAAATATGTGGAGAATCCATTCACAACTATTAATAATAATCAAAAGACAGAAATATGCAAAACAATGCATTGAAAAGGAAGAACATTTTACTATATTTTACAGATGAATCTTGATTACAGTAAACTAAAAATACAGCAGTCATAAAGGAAGAGCTAGGGTATGTTTTCCCTTCCAGAGCTTCCAAGGATCAACAAACTCTTAGAGCCAAAAAGCACGATGGTTCCAGAGAATGGAGGAGAGAGGAACAGGAGCTGAATGTTTAATGATTATACATGGAAGATGAAAATTGCTCTAGATGGGTAGAATGAAGAGAGAAATGTACCCTAAAAAATGGTTATGTAGCCACACAGGATGGGACACACCTATACTCCCTGATCTTGGGAAACTCAAGAAGGATTTCTAGCCATCCTAGATGCATGGAAAGATCTATCATAAAAACTAATGTGGAGGGGCTGGGAGTTTGGCATAGTTGTAGAGTGCTTGTATGAAGACGAAGGTTCAATTCCGCAGTACCACATACACAGAAAAAACCAGAAGTAGTGCTGTGGCTCAAGTAGAAGACCTTTAGTCTTGAGGAATGCTGAAGGACAGTCCTCAGACCGAGTTCCAGCCAAAGGGCTTGTTTAAAAAAAAACCAGAAAGCTGAGCATGATGGGGTGGTGGCTCACTTCTATAATCCTAGCTCCTCAGGAGGCTGAGATATGAGGATCAAGGTTTAAAGCCATCCTGGCACAAAAAGACGTGAGACTCTTACCTCCAATTTACATTTAGAAAATGGGAAGTGGGGCTTGGCTCCAGGGTAAGGTGGTAGCCTGGAGCTGAAGAGCTCAGGGATAGTGCCCAGGCTGAGTTCAAGATCTATGACCCACCAGTTCGGATCACAATGTGGCGGTGGGATGTTTTTTTCTGGTCAGGTCTGTTTGGGGTTCTAAAAGCTTCTCATATCTGGATGGGCCTGCCCTTCTGGATATTTGGGAAACTCTGTGAGATGATTCGCTGAAGTATATTTCCAATACCATTGACCTCTTTCTCCACGCCCTCCTCAATACCAACTAGCCTTAAATTAGGCTTCCTAATTGTATCTTGGACCTCCTAAAGCGCTCTCTCAATTTTCCTAGATTTGTATGACTCATTTTCTGTTCTTTCTCTATAATAACTAAATTATCTTCAGCCCCAGAAATTCTCTCCTCTGCATTGTCTAACCTGCTATCAAACTATCTACTTTATTTTTCATCTCCCTTGCTTCTAATTGCTCATTTTTGATGCCTTGCATCTCTTGTTTTAGATCATGTATGGATTTCTTTATCTCCTTGATTTCCTTTTGAGTGGTTAGCTCAGTAGCTTTATTTTCTTTGGACATTTGCTGGAGTTTGGTCACGTTTTTATTTGTGGATTCTATGAATTCATCCATCTTTCTTTGAAAATCCTTTATTATGGCCTCCTTTATGGCTTCTTCTTTTTCATTTATCACCTTGTTTATGATTTCCTCTTCTTCAGCTATGACTTCCTCCATTATCTCTTTCTTTATATTTTCACATTTTCCATTAATGATGTTTATCAATTGCATTTGTGTAGCACTTGGAAGACTCTCCTCTAGGTTTGCCAGTGACTGTTCCATTGTCTGTTTACATTGGGTGGGGGATGTTGTTTCTTGATTTGACATTTTTCTTGAGTCTCTTGTTCTGCCCATTTGAAAATGGGAGCAAGATTACTACTAAATACGATTATAGTTTTTCAGATATAACCAACCTAGACCTCTGTAGCTGGCAGACACTAGATGTTCACAAGTTTTGATTGGTATTATCACTGTTTCTTTTTGTGCACTTACAGACCAGTCTAATACAACCACTGATAAATGATTTATACCCAAAAAATAAGCCTCTCAGTCCAATCTCGATTGTCTTTAAGTCCCTCTGAGCCTAGAGAATAATTAACCACCTACATATACAATATTTCTCAACAGCCATCAAGTGTAGATCCGTGCAGTATAAGGGTTGAAAGACGAGCAGAGGTCCAGAGATAGAAAAAAAGAATGAGAGAGGTCAGGGGAGGTACAAGAGGATTAACGTAGGAGTGTAAGAATATTGTAGTCATGAAGAAAAGGTATAGCATAAGGATAACTGACCTAAGTTGGTAAGTAGGTAGCATATTTGAGTACAAAGTTTGGAAAGTATTAGAATAAAATTTATGTGTTGCTGCACGACTAGCTCTTAGGCCAACCAGTGGCCTCATAGTGGACCATGGGATGGATCTGTTTGTCTTGTCTACGTTGAGGGAAAGGGGTATTTCACAAGATGCAGAAGCGAAGATTTCAGAAGCCAATGCTGTGAGTGAATTAGCTCGTAAAAAGCATTTTTATTATCGTTTATCTTTCTACCAGTCTTGGGGCTTGAATTCAGGGCCTGAGCACTGTCCTCGGGTTTTCTCAAGTCTACCCTCTGCCACTTGAGCCACAGTGCACATCTAGATTTTCTATCTATGTGATACTGAGCAATCAAACCCAGATCTTCATGGATGCTAGGCAAGCACTCTACCACTATGCCACACTCTCAACCCTGACATAGTAATTACAAAGTCATCATCGTCATATAAAATATCCTTTCTCCTACAAAGAATGAACACTTATCTATGTGTGTAATGCTTTTTTTTTAAATTTCACTAATTCTTCTGTGTCTTTCCTCTTGCAATTTTTACACATTACAGCAAAGCTAATCATCAGGAAAAAATTGATTAGTATACAGAAACCTAATAATATCCTAGTAGATTGACGTCAAAAATATGTGCAAGATGCCCTGTGTGTTTGACCTAGTTGTAGAGTCCTTGGTTACCACGCAAAAAGACTCATGTTTAATTCCTCATTACCACATACATAGAAAACGCTGCAAGTGGTGCTGTGGCTCGGTGGGACAGCTAAAGCCTAAAGAAAGCCCAAGAACAATGTTCACACTCTGAGGTCAAGTCACAAGACTAGCAAAAACAAAATCGACAAGGGGCAAAATGCAGGCAGAGAAGGCACTGTGAAGCAAATGTTTTGTAAAGGATGAGGGCAATACTGACCCTTAAGTTTGAATCTTACCTAAGAAAGGCTTCTTGAGCCTGAGACCAGACTGGTAGTTGGGCCTAGTGGAATACATTGGGATTGGACAAATAAGGTGTGCTGTTTACTACATCCACATGTATATTGTGAGATTTGAGGAGAGATTCAGCCTCCAGTATGTCTTTGGTGAGGTCTTCTGTGAGCAAGGATCTTTGGTCATTGGGCCCTGAAAGGTGACCCTGCCTCCCTCACAATGGAACAGAATATGGAACCCTGGTAACCAAGCCACTGTAACTAACAACCAGCTCAAGCCAGCTCACTTGGCCTGTGGCTCAGGAGGAAGAAAGATGTTGCTGTGCTGTTGCCAAAGGTCAGGAAACTCGAGTCTCAGGCATGGAAGTTGTGGATGTCTTACTCGAAGATGTACATGCTAGATCTTTGCCAAGCCACAAATCCAGTATAACAGGCCTTTCTCTAAGAAGAAGGCCAGGAAAATCCAGCGGAACCAGATGAGTTAAATTTCTAAGAAGAAATGTATTTGACCCCATCATCCTCCCCATACACTACAACTTTCTTTTTTTTCATATTTTTTACTGTAATTAGTAAAAGGGTTACATGATATTTGCCAGGTAGTAGGTGCATTAATTCACATACATTGATACTCTTTCACATGTCTTGGTACCCATTTCCCTCCAACCCCACACCCCCCAGCCTTCTTGGTTTTCCCCCCTTCCCTATCAAATTTCAAATATCCAAATACAAATAAATTCAATATATCAGATAACAAAGTGAGATACTATACCAATATGGGATAACCAAGGGACAGCAAAGGAGATGAGAGACAACATAGTACATTAAGGACAACAATCATTCATTATATGGCTTTTGTTTCAATATCCTGGAGGTCCTTTCAATTGGCTTCACATTATATGACCTTATATATGGCCTTTTGCTCTATTGCAAATCTCTGCTAGTAGAGCACAAGGTTTCTACTGATTATGAAGAATGAGGGAAACCACTGAGCCTAAGTTCCTTTGAGTCTGGCTTACTTCACTTAATATGAATTTTTCTAAGTCTTTCCATATCCTAACCAATGGGGCGATGTCATTCTTTCTGACAGCAGCATAGAATTCCATTGTGTACAAATACCACAACTTGTTGATTCACTCATCAACTGAGGGACATCTGGGTTGGTTCCATATCTTTGCTATGGTGAATAGCGCTGCAATGAACATTGTTGTGCTAGTGGGTTTCGTATGCCCTTGTTTCTGGATTGTTGGGTAAACGCCAAGTAGTGGTATTGCTGGGTCATAGGGGAGTTCTATGTTTAGCCTTTTGAGGCACTGCCACACTGCTTTCCATAGTGGTTGAACGAGTTTGCACTCCCACCAACAGTGTAGTAGTGATCCCTCCTGGCCACATCCCCTCCAGCATCTGTTGTCATTCGTTTTTCTGATCCTGGCCATTCTAACTGGAGTGAGGTGGAATCTTAGAGTTCTTTTGATATGCAATTCTTTTATGACCAGAGATGTTGAGCATTTCTTCATGTGTCTATAGGCCATTTTTGTTTCTTCTTCAGAGAAGACTCTCTTTAAGTCTTTGGCCCATTTTTTAATGGGATGGGTGTTACTTTGGTTGTTAGTTTTGGAGTGATTCAATTTTTTGAGTTGTTGATATATTTTAGATATGAGGCCTTTGTCCATTGTTTGGTTGGTGAAGATCTTCTCCCACTCTGTAGGCTTCCTGATTAGTTTACTAGCTATATCCGTTGCCATACAAAAGCTCTGCAGTTTAATGCCGTCCCACTTATCCAGCCTTTCTCTGATTTGTTGTGATTCTTGGTCGTTATTAAGAAAGTTTCGACCTCTGCCAAGGAGGCCTAGTGTATCTCCTATTGCTTCCTGTAAACTTTTCAGTGTGTCAGTTTTACCTCCAGGTCTTTGATCCATTTGGAGTTAATTCTAGTGCAAGGTGACAAAGAAGGATCCAACTATAGTTTTCTGCTGGTGCTTAACCAGTTCTGCCAGCACAACTTGTTGAAGAGGCTATCTTTCTTCCATTCTATTTTTTGGCTCCCTTGTCAAAGATTAGGTGGCCATAGGTCTGTGGTTTAATATCTGGGTCCGCAGTTCTATTCCATTGGACTTCAGGCCTGTTCTTGTGCCAGTACCAAGCTGTTTTGAGAATTACAGCTCTGTAATAGAGTCTAAAGTTTGGAATTGAAATTCCTCCAGGGCTGTTCTTTCTGCTAAGAAGTGTTTTTGCTATACGGGGTCTTTTATTATTCCATATGAAATTTTGAATTGCCTTTTCTAATTCTTTAAAGAATGACATTGGGATGTTGATGGGTATTGCATTGAATTTGTAGGTAGCCCTTGGCAAGATTGTCATTTTCACAGTGTTGATTTTTCCAATCCAGGATCATGGGAGGTTTTTCCATTTTCTTAGTTCTGCTTTATTTTCCTTTTTTAGGGTTTTAAAGTTTTCATCTAAACAGTCCTTTACATTCTTAGTTAAGCTAATTCCTAGGTACTTTATTTTCTTTGAGGCTATTGTGAAAGGAGTTTCTTTCCTGATTATTGCCTCGTTCCTCTCACTATTGTCGTAAAGGAAGGCAGTTGATTTGTGAGGGTTGATTTTATGGCCTACTACACTTCCTAAGCTTTGAATCAGCTCAAGGAGCTTGGGAGTAGAGTCTATAGGATTCTTTAAATACAGAATCATGTCATCTGCAAAGAGGGATAGTTTTATTTCCTCTTTCGCTACTGGATCCCCTTTATGCTTGCTTCTTGCCTTATTGCACTGCCTAGGAAATTTAGTACTATGTTAGAAAGGAGTGGAAAGAGAGTGGGCATCCTTGTCTCATTCCTGATTTTAGAGGGAATGGCTTTAGATTTTCACCATTAAGTATAATACTAGCAGTGGGTTTCTCATACACAGCCTTCATTACATTGAGAAATGTTCCATGGAGTCCTAGTTTCTCCACATCTTTTAACATTAAGGGGTTTTGGATCTTGTCAAATGCCTTTTCCTCATCTATTGCGACGATCATGTGATTTTTGTCCTTGCTCCTGTTGATGTGTTGAATTATATTACTTGATTTGTGTATGTTGAACCAGCTTTGCCTCCCTGTGATGAATCCAGTTTGATCATAGTGTATAATTTTTTTATGAGTTGTTGTAGACGGTTGGCCAGTATTTTGTTGAGAAGTTTTACATCGATGTTCATCAAAGAAATGGGTCTATAGTTCTCTTTCTTTGATGAATCTCAGTCTGGTTTGGGGATGAGGGATATACTGGCTTCACAGAATGAGTTTGGTAAACAACCTTCATTTTCAATTTCGTTGAAGAGCTTGAGAAGTATTGGTGTGAGCTCTGCTTTGAAGACCTTATAAAATTCAGCTGTGAATCCATCTGGCCCTGGGCTCTTTTTAAGTGGAAGTTGTCTAATTTCCATTTCTATTTCAGAGCTTGAAATAGGCCTGTTGAGTTGGGTTAGCTCTTGTTGGTTCAGTGTGGGTATGTTAATATTGTCTAGGAATTCATCCATTTCTTCTAGGTTCTCAAATTTCTTGGCGTAAAGTTTTCAGAAGTATTCCCCCATGGTATTCTGGATCTTGGTAATTTCTGTCGTGATATTACCATTTTCATCTGCGATTTTGTTTATTTTGATATGATGTCTTGTTTTTTTTGGTAAGATTTGCTAAGGGCTTGTCAATTTGTTAATTCTTTCAAAGAACCTACTCCTTGTTTTGTTGATTCTTTCTATAGTTTTTTTTATTACAAATCATTTAATTCTGCTTTGATTTTAATAATTTGCTTTCTCCTAATAGGTTTAGGGTTGGTTTGTTGCTCTTTTTCCAGGAGGTTAAAGTGAGACATTAACTAGTTGAGTTGCCATTTTTCCAACTTGCTGTTTTAAGCACTCAGCACTATAAATTTTCCTCTGAGTACTGCCTTTGTTGTGTCCCTAAGGAGTTGATATTTGTGTGCTCCTTATTGTTAAATTTCATAAACAGTTGGATGTCTGTTCTGAACTCTTCGATTACCCATTGTTTTTGATTCAACAATGTGTTGTTCAGTCTCCATGAGTTACAGGGTTTTCGTTGGTGGAGATACGTGTTCTGCTCCAATTTGATGCCTTTATGGTCTGAGAGTGTCCATGGAATAATTTCAGTGTTTCTGAATCTGTCCAGGTTTGTTTTATGGCCTAAGATGTGGTCTATTATGGAAAATGTTCCATGTGCTGCTGAGAAAAACGTATATTGTGTTGTTACTGGGTGAAATATTCTGCAGATGTCTGTTAGATCTAGTTGGTCTATATAGTTGTTCATTTCTAAGGTTTCTCTGTTGAGTTTTGCCTTGTTGATCTGTCCATAGGTGAGAGTGGTGTGTTAAACTCACCTTCAATCACTGTATTTCGATCTATGTATGGTTTCAGTGTAAGTAAAGTTTGCATGATGAAGTTTGGAGCTCCGGGATTGGGTGTGTAAATATTTAGGATCGTTATGTCTTCCTGGAGGAAAGATCCCTTTAGTAGTATGTAGTCACCTTCTTTGTCTTTTCTTACTAATTTTAGTTTGAAGTCTATTGTATCTGATATGAGGATGGCAACTCCAGCCTGTTTATGGGGGCAGTTAGCTTGATAGAGTTTATTCCAATCTCTCACTTTCAAAAGATGATTGTTTTGGGTAAGATGTGTCTCTTGAAGACAGCAGAACCAAGGCTCTTGCTTTTTGATCCAACTAGACAGCCTATGCCGTTTAATTGGAGAGTTAAGTCCATTGATATTGAGAGTTAGGATTGAGAGATATTTATTAGTACCTACCATTTGTAAATCTTTTAGTAGGGCCTGTGTCTTGACAATTCTTGTGGTCTTTAGATGGTATGCTGTTTAGGTGCCATTTCTTTCCCTATATGGCATTTATTTTGGTTTTCTATGTATAGAGAGTCGTTGAGAATTCTCTATAGTGTTGGTTTTGTTTCGACATATTGTTGCAGCTTTTCCCTGGAATGGAATGTTTTTATTGTTCCCTCAGTTATGAATGAGAGCTTAGCTGGCTACAGTATTCTTGGTTGGTGGTTATTTCATTTAAGGGCATGACATATATGCTTCCACTCACTTCGTACTTGCATGGTCTCTGCTGAGAAATCTGGGGTTATTCTGATTGGTTTGCCTTTATAGGTTACTGATCCCTTTTCCCTGGCTGCCTTTAGGATCTTTCTTTCGTTTCTATTGATCCAGTTCGGATCACAATGTGGCGGTGGGATGTTCTTTTCTGGTCAGGTCTGTTTGGGGTTCTAAAAGCTTCTCGTATCTGGATGGGCCTGCCCTTCTGGATATTTGGGAAATTCTCTGAGATGATTCCCTGAAGTATATTTCCAATACCATTGACCTCTTTCTCCACGCCCTCCTCAATACCAACTAGCCTTAAATTAGGCTTCCTAATTGTATCTTGGACGTCCTGAAGCGCTCTCTCAATTTTCCTAGATTTGGATTGACTCATTTTCTGTTCTTTCTCTATAATACCTAAATTATCTTGAGCCCCTTAAATTCTCCCCTCTGCATTGTCTAACCTGCTATCTAAGCTATCTACTTTATTTTTCATCTCCCTTGCTTCTAATTGCTCCCTTTGATGCCTTGCATCTCTTGTTTTAGATCATGTATGGATTTCTTTATCTCCTAGATTTCCTTTTGAGTGGTTAGCTCAGTAGCTTTCTTTTCTTTGGACATTTGCTGGAGTTTGGTCACGTTTTTATTTATGGATTCTATGAATTCATCCATCTTTCTTTGAAAAACCTTTATTATGGCCTCCTTTATGGCTTCTTCTTTTTCACTTATCACCTTGTTTATGCTTTCCTCTTGTTCAGCTATGGCTTACTCCATTATCTCTTTCTTTATATTTTCACATTTTCCATTAATGATGTTTATCAATTGCATTTGTGTAGCACTTGGAAGACTCTCCTCTAGGTGTGCCAGTGACTGTTGCATTGTCTGTTTACATTGGGTGGGGGATGTTGTTTCTTGATTTGACATTTTTCTTGAGTTTCTTGTTCTGCCTATTTGAAAATGGGAGCAAGATTACTACTAAATACGATTATAGTTTTTCAGATATAACCAACCTAGACCTCTGTAGCTGGCAGACACTAGATGTTCACAAGTTTTGATTGGTATTATCAGTCTTTCTTTTTGTGCAATTACAGACCAGTCTAATACAACCACTGATAAGCGATTTATACCCAAAACAATAAGCCTCTCAATCCAATCTCTATTGTCTTTAAGTCCCTCTGAGCCTAGAGAATAATTAACCACCTACATATACAATATTGCTCAACAGCCATCAAGTGTAGATCCGTGCAGTATAAGGGTTGAAAGACGAGCAGAGGTCCAGAGATAGAAAAAAAGACTGAGAGAGGTCAGGGGAGGTACAAGAGGATTAACTTAGGAGTGTAAGAATATTGTAGTCATGAAGAAAAGATATAGCATAAGGATAACTGTGGTAAGTTGGTAAGTAGGTAGCATATTTGAGTACAAAGTTTGGAAAGTATTAGAATAAAACTTATGTGTTGCTGCACGACTAGCTCTTAGCCCAACCAGGGGCTGCACAGTGGACCATGGGATGGATCTGTTTTTCTTGTCTACGTTGAGGGAAAGGGGTATTTCACAAGATGCAGAAGCGAAGATTTCAGAAGCCAATGCTGTGAGTGAATTAGCTCGTAAACAGCATTTTTATTTTCTTTTATCTTTCTGCCAGTCTTGGGGCTTGAATTCAGGGCCTGAGCACTGTCCTCGGGTTTTCTCAAGTCTAGCCCTCTGCCACTTGAGCCACAGTGCCACATCTAGATTTTCTTTCTATGTGATACTGAGCAATCAAACCCAGATCTTCATGCATGCTAGGCAAGCACTCTCCCACTATGCCAAACTCTCAACCCTGACATAGTAATTATAAAGTCATCATCATCCTATCAAAATATCCTTTCTCCTACAAAGAATGAACACTTATCTATGTGTGTAATGCTTTTTTTTTAATTTCACTAATTCTTCTGTGTTTTTCCCTCTTGCATTTTTTACACATGACAGCAAAGCTAATCATCAGGAAAAAATTTGATTAGGATACAGAAACCTAATAATATCCTAGTAGATTGACGTCAAAAATATGTGCAAGATGCCCTGTGTGTTTGATCTAGTGGTAGAGTCCTTGGCTACCACGCAAAAAGACTCAGGTTTGATTCCTCATTACCACACACATAGAAAAGTAAACTTTTCAGTTTGTCAGTTTTACCTCCAGGTCTTTTATCAATTTGGAGTTATTTCTAGTGCAAGGTGACAAAGAACGATCCAACTTTAGTTTTCTTTAGGTGCTTAACCAGTTCTGCCAGCACAACTTGTTGAAGAGGCTATCTTTCTTCCATTCTATTTTTTTGGCTCCCTTGTCAAAGATTAGGTGGCCATAGGTCTGTGGTTTAATATCTGGGTCCGCAGTTCTATTCCATTGGACCTCAGACCTGTTCTTGTGCCAGTACCAAGCTCTTTTGAGAATTATAGCTCTGTAATAGAGTCTAAAGTTTGGAATTGAAATTCCTCCAGCGCTGTTCTTTCTGCTAAGAGGTGTTTTTACTATACGGGGTCTTTTATTATTCCATATGTAATTTTGAATTGCCTCTTCTATTTCTTTAAAGAATGACATTGGGATGTTGATGGGTATTGCATTGAATTTGTAGATAGCCCTTGGCAAGATTCTCATTTTCGCAATGTTGATTCTTCCAATCCAGGAGCATGGGACGTTTTTCCATTTCCTTAGTTCTGCTTTAATTTCCTTTTTCTAGGGTATTAAAATTTTCATCTAAAGGGTCCTTTACATTCTTAGTTAATCTAATTCCTAGGTACTTTATTTTCTTTGAGGCTATTGTGAAAGGAGTTTCTTTCCTGATTATTGCCTCGTTCCTCTCACTGTTGGCGTAAAGGAAGGCAGTTGATTTGTGAGGGTTGATTTTATGGCCTGCTACCCTTCCAAAGCTTTGAATCAGTTCAAGGAGCTTGGGAGTAGAGTCTACAGGATTCTTTAAATACAGAATCATGTCATCTGCAAAGAGGGATAGTTTTATTTCCTCTTTCCCTACTTGGACCCGCTTTATGCTTGCTTCTTGCCTTATTGCACTGCCTAGGAATTCTAGTACTATGTTAAAAAGGAGTGGAGAGAGTTTGATCCTGTATGCTACCCCTTAGCACTTTCATGCAAAGCTTAGGCCTGTGGCATTTTAAGCACAATTCAAAGCTCTGTTTTTTGCTGGTTAATTAGAGGTAAAAATCTTATGGAATTTATTGCATGGCTGATTTTGAACTGGAATCCTCAGGTCTCAGCTTATCTTGAGTAGCTAGGATTACAGTACTTTTACAACCTGTATGCTCATACACATCTCTTCTGATCCAAACACTCATTGTTCAATTTAACTAACGAGATGTGAGGAAAGATGATTGACTGTAATTTACTAGATGGGCTTCTAGTGAGTATATATTTCCACTTCCACTCTGAAGCCCGGGAAATGTTTCTGGTACATGTTTCAACTATCTCCTAAAGAGAAAATAATGTGTGAGTACGTTTGCTAGTATTTCAGATAGGAAATGGACTTTGGTGTTTGGAACCTGTTGGGCAGAGTATATCAGCTGGGCTGTGATAAGAGAGATGATGTTTCAGACAGGAATATTTTCATCCCAGACAGACTTAATCCAGATCCTTGGATTTCAGGCCTTGAGTAGATAGAATTACAAGTGTGAGCTGCCACCACCACCCGGTTCATTTTGGAAACCTTAATTGCTTCTCATTTGTTCCTTTCCTTTTTTGGAAGATTGATCTAAGCTGGCTGATTGTGCATCACAATGAAGTGATTGGCCTCAGGAATTGCAAATATTTGTTTCATCAGCACGGAATGAATGAAGTTGATCTAAACACAATAGTATTTTACTTCTGATAAATAGGGAACTTACCTATATCATTTTTCCTTGCCTTTCCTTTCCCAAAGCAAGCAACATGTTTCCTAAAAACAATACTTCATGAGAATATTATAATTAGAAGCTATCTCCTGCACACTTCAGAATAGTCCTTGCATTTATAAACTTATATTACAATATTAGGTAGAAGAATGGTGACTGTTAGTTTCATAACTATTTCATATGTTTTACTCTTTAAGGCTCATTAACTCAAGAAGGGATTAAATACATTTAGATAATAGTAGAACATAGCTGCTGCTGATTTGATGTGTGTGCAGATGATACACAGATTTATTAGGATTACTCAAAATTTTCTTCAAATTTTCATTAGTAGACTGCTATGCTAACTGGAAGGTGATAGTAATGATGCTGAAATTCTATGAATCAGCTATGAAGCAGAATTTCAGGGGAGAGTATTTTCTAGGGACTTAATTTCTAAGACGCATATCAAGAATATTGAACTATAACACCAAATGATGGAGGACTCAGCGTCACATTTTGTTTGTTTTATGCAAGTCCTGGGACTTGAACCCAGGGCCTGGGAACTGTCCTTAAATGTTTTTTTTTTTTACTTCAGGCTAGTGTTCTACCACTTGATCCACAGCTCCACTTCCAGATTTTTGGTAATGAACTGTAAATCAGAATATCATGCAATTTGTTTGGGCTGGATTCAAACCTGATTCTGTGTAGATAGGATTCCAAGTGTGAGCGCACAGGGCCTGGCTAGTATCATTCATCATTCAAGTCATGGGACTGTAATTCTGCACCTTGGTCTTGTCACTGAGCTTTTCAGCTCAAGACTACTGCCCTTTCCCTTGATCCATAGGGCCACTTCTGGGTTTCTGGTGGTTAATTGGAGATAAGAGTCACATGGACTTCAGTGCCCAGGCTGACTTTGAACTGCTATCCTTGGATCCCAGCCTCTTGAGTAGCTACATTTACCAGTGTGAGAAAGTATACCCGGCTAAATTATTTTTTAAGTTAATTTTTTTTGTTAAGTCAATATATATTTGGCATACGGTTACATAAGTAATGAACATATTTATTAAGAAAATTGTTATCCCCTCCCTCATTTGTCTCTGTTTTCATACCCTCAGCCCCCTCTCCACCCAGATTGTTCAGTTCATTTCCGTTTAGTGTCTTCCAAGTATCACTGTTCAATTGGTTCACCCTTTTTCCTTTGTTTTTGTTTTTTTTTTACCATTTTATTATACCCTCTCCATTCCCCAAATCACATAAACCTATGTACAAGACACAGGCTACCCGAATTCAACACAGTGACTACAGAGAATAAAACTAAAGGGAAAAAGAAGAAAAGAGGTAAAAAGCAAAGAAAATGAAAGAACATCATACAGTACCTTAGAAGCAACAACACTGAAAAAACAAAACATAAAACCTTGGGCTGAAAATGTAGCTTGCCTAGCATGTATGAAACCCTGGATTCCATTCCTCAGCACCACATAAACAAAAACTGGAAGTGCCACTGTGACTCAGCTGGTAGATTTCTAACGTTCAGCACAGAGTGTCTCCAAGTGACAAAAATCTGTCACATTTAAGTCAGTCTTCAGAACTTTGCTAGGAACCAGTTACGTGATTTGGAAGAAAGTCCAATTTTCAAAAAATTACTAGCCAGGCGCTGGAGGGTCATATTGTCATTCTACTAGCCAGGGAGAAGGTGATTCAAATCCTTTGCAAGCAAAAAAACGAAAACAAAAAAAACTGTAAGATTCTTCTCTCCACTTATCCACCCAAAAACTAAGTGGAGTTGTGGCTAAAACTGGTACAGCATTGGCCTTGAGGAAAAAGAACTAAGAGACCTTGCACAGGTCCAAAGTTCAAGCTCCCCACGAAGAAAGAAAAGAAAAGGAGTCCAGATACCTTAGTTTCAAAAGTATATCTGGGTATCTTAGTAGATTTTTCTGATCTTTCCTCATTCATCTCATGGAACCATATAATCTTGATCCTGATCTGACTAAGAGCCTGCATTGTGCTTAATAAATTCATTCCACATATTCCAGTAGAATCTGGACAGCTAACAGCCACTTACCAATGCTTTATTCTACGTTTAGGCCAGTATGTCTTCATACCATCTACACAGTCAGCTATATCATCTTTCCAGAAGTAGCATTGAGTGTAGAACACTCAGAACTAAAATAATTGCATAAAGATGTAATAAAACCCCTTGATTCATTAAGAAAATTTCTGTACCACTTAGAGCAAGTACATTAGTGGTATTTACCTCTAGCCACTTTTTCTAAAAAAATTTATTAACATTGAATTTTACATCATATTTCAAATGTCATGTTTAACCAACAAGTATTCAAGAAGGGAATCGCTATACAATCACTGGCACATAAATTTTAGAATATAGTAAAAATTAAGCTGAGTCTTTGTATGTCATAGATACAGATTAATCTATAATAAAACACATGTCTATAGAGTGTATAGTCCATCCTAGATTTTTATGTCTATGTAGTTATGTTTATATCTCCAAAATTATGTCCAGAACTTTGGGTATCAACTATTCAATCATCGCTCTACTACTGTTTGAAACTAATATCCATATATTAAGGATACCATGTACCTTTTGTTCCTTGGTCTTGACTTATCTCACTCAACAGGATTCACTCTAATTTCATCCACTATCCCAAAAATGCCATTATTATTTTTTTCTGTGCAGATCTTCTTTTTATGTATTTATTTTTATTGTAATTTATAGAAGGGTTACATTATATTCACCAGACAGAAGGTGCATTACATCTCAAACTTTGATACCCCATGTAATGATATGGTCCCCATTTCCCTTCCCCTACCCCCACTCATGTTCATTTCCCCCCTTCCATATCCAATTTCAAATAACCAATTAGGCACATATGAAATATATCAGAAAACAAGGTGAAATATTGTAACAATATGATATATCCAAGGGATAGCAAAAGAGATAAGAGATCACATAGTACATTAAGGACAACAATCACTCATTATATGAGTTTTGTTTCTTTATCTTGAAGGTCCTTACATTTACTGTCATACTATTTGTCACGATGTCTCTAGATTTTGTTCTATTGTAAATCTCTGGTAGCAGAGCCCAGGGTTTCTACTGAATTTGACAAATGAGGGAGACTCTTGGGCCTATGTTCCTTTGAGTTTGGCTTACTTCACTTAATATGATTTTTTTCCTTTTCATCCACTTCCCCGAGAATGCCATTATTTTATCTTGTCGGTTGGCTATGTATCATTCCATTGTGTGTGTGTGTGTGTGTGTGTGTGTGTGTGTGCGCGCGTGTATCACATTTTTTGTAGTAGGGCATCTGGTGTTTCCATCATTCAGCCTCATATTCTACTGATATTTTTATAGTCTCTTTTTTATTTTCAGGGTAATGTATAGAGGGGTTACGATTACATTTACAGGTAGTGGACTGCATTACTTCTCACACATTTATTCCACTCCACATGTTTTTGTCCCGAGTTCCCTCTCCCCTCCCCTTCCCAATCATCTTGTTTCTCCCCTTCCCTTTCCTATTTGACATAAACAAATAAACATATATACAATATGCCAAGGAAAAAATCAGATACAGTAACAATCTGACATTAACCAAAGGGCAAAATAAGAGATGAGAAATAACATAGTAGATTAAGGACAAAAATCACACAAGATTAAGAGCAACGATGACACAAGATATAGCTCTTGTTCCCATATCCTAGAGATCCTTTCATTTAGTCTCATCCTATATGACCTTATATACCTAGGTTTTTGAGTTACTGTAATCATCTGCTAGGAGAGTCCTAGATGTGAACTAATTATTACAAATGAGGGAAACCATTGAGCTTATGTTTCTTTGGGTCTGGCTTGCTTCACTTAATATGAATTTTTCCAAGTCTTTCCATTTCCTTACAAATGGGGCGATGTCATTCCTTCTGAAGGCAGCATAGCATTCCATTGTGTATAAGTACCACATCTTCTTGATTCAGTCATCTACTGAGTGGCATCTGGGATGGTTTCATATCTTTGCTATGGTAAATAGTGCTGCAATGAGCATCATTTTGCTAGTGGCTTTAGTATGCCCTTTTTTTCTGGACAATTGGGTAGATGCCAAGTAGTGGATTTGCTGTATCATAGGGGAGCTCTATGTTCAGTCTTTTGAGGAACCACCACACTGCTTTCCCTAGTGGTCGAATGAGTTTACACCCACACCAACAGTGTAGGTGTGATCCCCCCTGGTCACTTCCCCACCAGTATCTCTTATTAGATTTTTTGATAATGGCCATTCTGACTGGAGTCAGGTGGAATCTCAAAGTTGTTTTGATTTTCATTTCCCTTATTGCTAGAGATATGGAGCATTTCTTCATGTGTCCAAAGCCCATTTTAATTTTTTCTTCAGAGAATACTCTTTTAAGTCTTTAGCCCACCTTTTAATAGGATGGTTGTTTCTTTGAAGATTTGTTTGGGAGAGATTCATTTTTTTCAGCTATAGATATATTTTAGATAACTACATGTATTTTTGTAGAAAAAAGAATGGAAGCCATCATGCTGGCTCACAACTTAATTTCAGCTACTTAGGAGGCTCAGGGCTTAGGATCACAGGTCAAAGCCAACCAGGGCCCTACAGTGTGTGAGATCAAACTCTGTGAACATACAATGACTGTAAGAGGAATCTCACTGCCTGGGAATGTAGCCTAATGGTAGAGTGCTCACCGAGAATGCATGAAGACCTAGGTTCTATTCACCGGTACCGCATACTCAGAAAAAAAGCTAGAAGTGGCGCTGTGTCTCAAGTGGCAGAGCACTCACCTTGGGCAAGCGAGTCCAATGAAAATGTCTAGGCCCTGAGTCCGAGCCCTAGGACTGGCAAAAAGAAAAAAAAAAGAGCAATCTTACTTAAGTAACAAGGAATGTACCCTATATTTATACAGACTGAAAAATTCATTAAGAAATTAGAAAATATATATAAAGTGCATATTTTCTTTTGTGTGTTGGCACTGGGTCTTCAACTGAGTGCTTCAGCTCTAGCCCTGACCTTTTCTGCTCAAGGCTAGCACCCTACCAGTGCAGCCCCAAATCAACTATCTTCAATTGAGATATAAGCGATGAATATTTCAGGGTGCTTCATGAAAACATTTTTATAAATTGAAACGTTCAACACAGTCTTATTTTAGTATGAATGGTGAGATGGGAAGAGAGAGAAAAAGTGAAATGTTTCCTGATCCCCATAGAGAAGAGACTCAGCAGAACCACTGTGGTCTGCAGGCTTCTTTGTGAGTTTTGTTTGCTTGTTTGATTTTTCTCAATTGTGGGGCTTGAACTCTGGGCCTGGGCACTGTCCCTGAGCTCTTCAGCTCAAGGCTAGTACTTTCATCTGTGAGCCACAGTGCCACTTCTGGTTTTTCTGGCAGTTAACTGGGTACTTTGGCTGGCTTTAAACTTTGATTCTCAGATTATAGGTGTGAGGTACCATCACAAGGCTGCTGCTCTGTTACTATGCAGGTTCTGGATCAAGAACTTCAAGTTCTTACTTCAATTTTTTCTTCTCTTGCCTAATACTCTGCCATTTGAACGAAGCCCCAGTTCCTGGTCTTTGTTGGTTAATGAGAGATATTCTGATTTTCTAATATTCAGAGCAATGATTATAAAACCCAGCATTTTACTTACTTGACTAAATTAAGAAACAGGACCTAGTGAGATGGAAAACAAAATTTTTTTCAAGTTGCTATCCTGTTCTAATGCATAAGTCTGGCTATTTTGCTTACACACAAATATGTATTTTACCAGTTTCTACTCTATTTTTGCTTAGCTTAAAACCACCACTGGCTTTTCATAGATTTTGTTGTTGTTGTTTGCGGTGCTTGAACTCTGTGCCTGGGCTGTTCCTCAGATCTTCAGTTCAATGCCAGTGCTCTACTACTTTTGATTTGGCCAGTCCTGGGCTTGAACTCAGGGACTGAGCATTGTCCTTATATTTTCTCAAGCTAGGGCTCTACCACTTCAGCCTCAGCACCACTTCCAGCATTTTTCTATGTATGTGGTATTGAGGAATTGAACCCAGGTCTTCGTGAATGCTAGGCAAGCACTCTACCAGTAGGCCAAACTCCCAGCACAAAATTATTCATCATTACTATTAGCTATCTTCTTTTTTTATTATTGATTCATCATGGTGCTTGGACTTTTGGCCTGGACACTGTCCCTGAGCTCTTCAGCTCAAGGCTAGCGCTCTTCCTCTACAGCTCCATTTTTGGTTTCTGGTAGTTAATTGGTGATGTAAGCCTCACAAACGTATGTGTCCAGGCTGGCTTTGGGCTTTGAACCAAGATCCTCCAATCTCAGCCTCCATACTAGCTTGAATTACACGCTTCAGCCAGCAGTGCCTGACTGTTTGATGTCTCTGTCTCTGTCTCTCTGTCTCTCTCTGTCTCTGTCTCTGTGTCTCTCTATGTCTCTCTCTCTGTCTCTCTCTCTCTATCTCTCTCTCTGTCTCTGTCTCTCTCCGTCTTTCTCTCTCTCTCTCTCTCTCTCTCTCTCTCTCTCTCTCTCTCTCTCTCTCTCTCTCTCTCTTTCGGTTGTAAGACTTTAATTGTGCACCTGGGCAGTGTCCTTGGGCTCTTCAGCTCAAGGCTACAACCTTAAACACCTTGAGCCAGAGTGTCACTTCTGGATTTCTGGTGCTTAAGTGGAAGTAACAGTTTCATGGACTTTAGTGTCTGGCCTGGCTTTGAACTGTGATCCTCAGAACCCAACCTTCTGAGATCATTTCCAGCTTTTTTTTTTTTTGGTGTAAGCGGTACAGAGTAATTGAACACAGGGCTTTGTTCATACTAGGCAAGCAAACTACCACTAGTGTGCACTCCAGCCTTAGATAAGGGCTTTCTTTTTCTTTTTCTTTTTTTCACTCATGGGGCTTGAACTCTGGGCCTGGATGTTTACCTTAAGCTCTTCAGCTCAAGGCAAGAGCTCTACCACTTGAGGCACATTGTCATTTTGAATTTTCTGGATTATTTGGAAATAAGATTCTCACAGATTTTTATGCCTGGTCCGTCTTTGAACCTCGATCCTCCAGGGTAGCTAGGATTACCAGGGTGAGCCACCAGTCACGGACATTAGATTATTATTTTTTGCATGTCCTATGGCTTCAACTCATGGCCAGAGCACTGTCCTAGGGCTTGCTCAAGGATAACACTTTACTTCAGCCAGCCAACTCCCGGTCCAAATAGGCCACTCTTGAAGCTAGAATTACAGAGATCTGCCATAATACTGGCATGTCGTTATCTAAGTATATAATTTTTCTTCTATTTTTGATGGCTTTTCCTTAGTGGACATATTTCCTACATATTTTATGGAAAACTTCCTTCCCACTGGGGCCATAAGTTAAGCCTAGTGGAAGAGTTCTTGCCGAGCATGATTGAAGACCCAAGTTCAGTTCCTCAGCACAACATAGATAAAAAAGATACAAGTGGTGCTGTGGCACATGTGATAGAACTTGCACCTTAAGAATAAACAAAAACAAAAACAAGGATCGTGCTCAGGTCCTGAGTCTAAGCACAGTACTGGCAAAAAAAATTCTGCCCAAAGTAGACATTTAAACTTATTGTACTTTTCAAAAAATTTGTTGTCAAGGTGATATACAAAGAGATTGCTGTTACATATGTAATGAGTACATTTCTTGTAAACACTGTTACCCCCTCCCCCTTTTCTCTTTCCCTTCCCCCCAAGTCATAAATTTCATTTACAACAAATATATATGTATTTTCCTGAAAAAAATAGTTTAAAATGTGTTCAAATAAATGATGTAGGTTGATATATTTATCAAAATGGATTACTTGAACTCTAAAATAAACATTCTAGGCAATTTTTCTCATAAAATTGTAGTAATGCTATAAAACTAATAAAAAAGGAATTTTAGTTATTAATTTCTTATGTTGTACCTTTAACATTATTACACTAAGCATACTGTTTATGGTATTAATACAGACAGCATGAAATATGATTATGTAAAAAAATTAAATGATTCAAAATTTTAAGGTTGGGGGCCAGTAGTTTGGCTTGGTGGCACACACCCTGGACTGGCAAAAAAGAAGTAGGGTTTGATAAAACAGATTTATTTCCAAATGTGTGGAAAATGGTATGATTTCTTGTTTGGCTAGTCCTGGGGCTTGAACTGAGGGACCAGGAACTGTCCTTGGCCACATTTGTTCAAGGGTGGAACTCTGACACCTGAGCCACAGTGCCCCATCTGCTTTTTCTGTGTATGCAGTGCCGAGGAATTGAATCAAGGTCTTCTTGTATACTAGGCGAGCACTCTACAACTAGGCCACATTCAAAGCCAAAGTAGATTTTTGATGCTGTTGTGGAGTTTTAATTTTCTTAAATATTTGTACAAAGCACAATGGATATATAAACAGACTTGAACTCACAGAACAGGGTCCCACATAATGTTACCATTACTCTGGCACTTCTCCCGATTGACAAAACACATTTCCAGGCATCTGCTCTGTCCTTAAGCTTTGGTAGCTGACTTCTCTTTCCATGGAGGCCTGGCCTGGATTCCTGGTGATTCCATGCATTTCATAGTTCCCTGTATATCCAGTAAGGTTGTCTCCTATGGGACCAGACCTGTCTGGTTTTTGGCCCACCCAGGACCTAGGTGTCTGAGGTCTCACATTCTAAGTGGACAATAAAACACAGTATAATAAGGACTGAAGAACTGCACACCATAATATTAACAATGAGAGTTTAATAGTTAGTAAAATAAATACAATGAATACTTGACAAGAATAATGAGAGCAAGATAAAGAGATGTCTTTTTAGGAAGGGGACAGGGAAGCTCTAAATCCAGACTGGCCTCCAAGTTGCTTTCAGACAGTAATTCTACTTCAGAGTCCTCAGAAGGGTCTCCTTCCTCATGAGAAACAGAATGTCCTTCCTGAGTTAAGAGGGGGATGGATTCTGGTTTGTCGAATGGAGATTGAGTCTCTTTTAGTGAGATGGATGGGTCTGGATATTCTGTGAGGATGGATTCATTTTCCTCCAATGAATCCAGTATTGAGAGTACACTTGCTGCTTCCCATGGGGACATTTTCCATGAGCCCAGCGTGTGCCCCTTCAGCTTGCACAATAAGTGGAGTGTTACTCTGACTCAGATGGACTGACTCTGGGTGGAGTGTGAAAGGAAACGTAAGGAAATCTGGCTGCTCTTTTTCTTCCTCCATAGTATCTGCAGGTTCAACTGTGTCACACATGGGGTTCAGAGCAAAAGGTATATCCACAGGACTCTAAACCTGTTTGGTAATTTCTACAGAAGGCCCATGCTTTCTGGAGTGCAGTGATGATTCTCAGTCTCCATCAGTCACCAGCTCCATTGGTGGGTTTTTCATCCGGAGTTCAGGATAAGCTCTTCCACGATGACCCAAACCTAAGAATGGAAATAGGTACAGAGTGGACACAGTGGACTCTGCAAGTGGAAGTGTCACTCAACTTCCATGAGGATCTAATGGAGGAACCTGTAGAACTGGAGTTTGGACTGAACACTGAGGAGGTGTAGTGTCTTTCTAATGAGTGCTTATTCCCGAGTCCTTTCAGAAGACAGACATTACCTGGCTGACACCACCCATAAAGGGCATTTTGCCAAGCTCTGTAGAAGTAAGGGCCAACCAATATCTAGACCACATGGGCTTCCTACTCACAGGCTCTGAGGCACCCACACCAGGACTTCTACTTTTTCTTGGTCTTACTGGTCGCACATTCCTCCAGCTGGTCAAAAAGTATGTGTTTAGAAGAGCAGGTCCAAAGACGGCAGGTGGAGCTTCGTATAGAGCTTGAGTTGTGTCAGGGTGTGGCAGTTCTTGAACTCGTAGAAATTACTGGGGTAGAAGTCCATTCACATCATAGATGGAACACATGATGCTGTGGACACATTCGGTACAAGGAAAGTGAGAGCCTTCTCTCTCCATCCTGAGCCTTCTACCAAAGCCCCTTTCTGGCAGGACTCTAATGCTGTGGCTGTCCTGCAGAGATGTGCACTTATGTGCTGGGAGGGGGGTAAGAGACACTCGAGAACAGGATGACTTTTACACCCCACTTCCAGAAGCTTCTGAGAGAGGCCTCTATGCATCTGTCCAAAGTAAACGCACCTTAAATTAACTAAGTAAATTCTCAAAATAAATCAATAAGTGAATGCTCCAAATAAAGAACTAAATGCTCATTCCTCTAATCTTAGCCACCCAGCAGGCTGAGCTCTGAAGATCACAGTGGAAAGTCTAGTCAGTAAAAGTCTAAAGGCACTTGTCTTCAATTAGGAAGCAAAAAGCCAGAACTTGACCTATGACTCAAATGGTACAGTGCTAATTTTTGAACACCAAAGGGATGGCATTTAGACCTGGGTTCAGGTTCAAGTGGCAGCACTGGACCACACACCAAAATGTAAATGCTTTCAGGTTCTAACAGGCAAAGCTATCACAATCCCTCCCTGAGGGCTCAAAAGTGATTCAGCCCCCAGCTTTTTCTCTGACTCCAGTGTTTCACAGGCCTCCGCCATTAGTACTGACACCTCATTTCTTACTGGGAAATGGGATTTCCTAGGATGTCACCTAGGTGAGGGCTGCAGTTGGGAGCCACTTACTCATGCCTGAAATCCAACTTCTCAGTAAGCACACTGTTGAGACTCCAGTAGCTTGTGAGGGAAATGAAATGGCATGGTGTCCCAGTCATAATAAAGTAGTTGTGCACTTGTATCATGCTTAGCTCCCCTGTGAACACCGCAGTGAACCAAACCGGCTCAGAGAGGAGCCAAGTATTCCAAGACTTGGCCAGGAGGGGTGAGCAAACCTGGGTTTGGAGGGGGAACACTCACTTTTTCAAGAGAATTTCCAGCAACTACTACATTGTCCTCCACTATTTGAAATTGTGCAGGAAGTTTCCCACATAAAAGAGATCACCTTTCTGGTAGGCAGGGATCAGCTTTGTCAGCAGCATCTCCAACAGGCCTTCCTCCAGGATCCATAGGTTACAAGGCTCATTCAGAGTCTGAGCTGACTTACCATCACACTATGTTGGCAAAACAGTGGATATTTCAAACGTAGGAATGGGACCACACTTCACACTGAGGAATTGGAATAGAGTAGATTGGAAATGACACACTCTAATCTCAGTATAGTCACTTGAAAGCACACAAGAAGGTTGTAGTGTGTGGGCAGGATGATGGGTTCAAATAGGTTTCCTCTCAATATACCTCATCTGAGTTGCCCTGGAGTTTCCTGGCTTTCTTCCTAGAGAAATGCCTGATATACTGGAATGTTGGGTTGGCACTGATCCAGCATCTACTTCTTCAAGTGAGACATCCATATCTCTCATGCCTGAGATGCGAGCCTCCTGACCTTTGGCAACAGCACAGCAACATCTTTCTGGTTCCTGAGCCACAGGCCAAGGGAGCTGGCTTGAGCTGGTTGTCACATACAGTGGCTTGGTTACCAGGGTTCCATATTCTGTTCCATTGTGAGGGAGGTAGGGTCACCTTTCAAGGCCCAATGACCAAAGCTCCTTGCTCACAGAAGATCTCCCCAAATACATACTGGAGGCTGAATCTCCCTTCCCACCTCACATATGGATGTAGTAAACAGCACACCTTTTTGTTCAAATCCCAAGTCATTAACTTGGCATAAGTGCTAGCCTGGTCTCAGGCTCAAGGAGCCTTTCTTAGGTAAGATCCAAACTTAACTGTCACTATTCCCCTTACCCTTCACAAGACATTTTGCTTCACAGTGCCTTCTCAGCTTGCATTTTGCCTCTTGCACATTTTATTTTGCTAGTCCTGGGACTTGACCTCAGAGCCTGACCATTGTTCTTAGGCTTTCTTTAGGCTATAGCTGTCCCACCAAGCCACAGCACCACTTCCAGCGTTTTCTATGTATATGGTACTGCAGAATCAAACTGGAGTCTTTTTGTGTGGTAGCCAAGCACTCTACAAATAGATGAAACACCCAAGCCATCTTGCACATATTTTTCACTTCAAACTACTAGGACGTTGTTAGGTTTCTGTATCCTAATCTATTTTTCTTCCTGATGAATATCTGTGCTGTCATGTGTAAAAATGCAAGTGGGAAAATCACAGAAGCATTGGTGACATAAAAAAGTCTTACAGACATAGATAAGTGTTCATTCTTTCAAGAGGAAAGGATATTTTGATATGATGATGATGACTATTTATAAATACTTTATCGCGGTTTAGAGTTTGGCCCAGTGGTAGAGTGCTTGCCTAGCATCCATGAAGATCTAGGTTTGAGTCCTTAATATCACACAGATATAAAAATCCATATGGCAATGTGGCTCAAGTGGCAGAGGGCTAGACTTGGGAAAAGCCAAGAGCAGTGCTCAGGCCCTGAGTTCAAGCCCCAGGAATGGCAGAGAAAACAAAACAAAAGAAAAGAAAAGAAATGTGCTTTTTACAAGTTATTCACTCACAGCATTTGCCTCTGAATTCTTCGCTTCTGCATCTTGTGACTTATCCCTTTCCCTCAATGTAGACAAGAAAAACAGATTTTATTACTTGTTATCCTGTTGTCCAATCTTTGGATATTAATTCAAAATACAATATTGCCTGAGATATTGTGTGTGTGCATGTGTGTGTGTATCTGCCAATGTGTGCATGCACACATGTGTACAGGGTTTAGGGCTTACTCATAGGGCCTGTGTGATCACCCTCAGCATCTTTTCCTCAAAGGTATTGGTCTTTCACTTCTAGCTTATTATAGCTAATTGGAGTTGAGAGAATCACTCAATTTCTTGCCCTGTGCATTGGAACCCAGTGCTGGGTTCTCATATTGTTAATTGTAGCTATAGAGAAGGCTGAGGTCTGGGGATCCTCGTTAGAATCCAGCCCCTGAGAGAAAGTCACTGATAGAAATCTTTATCTTCAGTTAAGCACGAATAAATACGGCAAAAGTGGAACTGTGGCTCAATTCCTCTTGTACCAGCCATGAGAAAATTAGTAATTGGCAGCACCTGGTCCCTGAGAGAAATCCTTAGCACTGGTTCAAAAAAAGAAAGAAAATAATGAAAAAAATTAAAACTTGCTGAGGAATCCATAAGGATAAACGTGCCTGTGAATAATCTTGTCATTTCAGATTCCCTCAAGAGCTTATGTCTCTCTATATTTTATCAAGTTTTTTTAAAGATATTTACATATTTGCTACCTTTCCTAAACAGAGATAGCCATCCACAAAACACAAACACAAACTCTCACACAGTATACCACCCACCCATAAGTGTCTGGCTATGTATATATGTATAGTCATATGTATTGATCTGTCTCTCTATGCTTATATATAAATGCATAAACATATGTATTTAGACAAACAGGAAACATACATAGATAGGTCTCAGGCATTTCCAGATTTTGTGTAAGTCTTCTGAGTGCAACTTACCATTGTATTGTTTGTCAAGATAGAGTCCCACTAACTTTTGGCCAGCTTCTTGTCCTTTGATACTTTTTTCTGCCGGTCCTGGGTTTTGAACGCTAGGCCTGGATGCTGTCACTGAGCTTGAGCTTCTTGCATTCAGTACTTTCTTGCAGATAAGAGTCTCATGGAGTTTCTATCCTGGGCTGGCTTTGAATTGTGATCCTCAGATCTCAAACTCCTGAGAAGCTAGGATGACAGTCTTGAGCTACCAGTACCTGGTTCCTTTGCCTCTTTTACCATTTTTTTGGCCCCACCACAGGCATGGTATCTACCTTCCTATGTTCTCTCCACCTACCCCCAGACAGGGGTCTGACAGATGCTTTCCACACACTTATTCATGTCCTCCTCTGTATTGGCTGACAGCTAAGACATGCACTCACTTGTCTGGATGCCAAATACAAAGCCATGTGATTGTTTCTCAGTCTGGAACATCCTATCAGATTTATAGCACCACAGAGGGTCAGGTTGATGCTCCTCCAGGGCTTCTTAAATTGTTCTCATATTAATTCACAACACGTTTGTCATCACTTGTCCAGCTAATTCATGGACTAAACCAGCATTCCCTACAAACTTAGATTCCAATACCATGAGGACACTCAAGGGTGCATTAGGAGTGTGACCTGCAGGGGGATGTGAGCCTGCCTAACTTGGAGGGGATTTCTCCACCACAGGAAATGGAATAAAAATTAAGAATCTGCTTTCATGTGGTGACAATCTCTGGCAGATGTTCTTATCAAATGTGGCACTGCCTACTTCCAGCTTAAAACATGGGTTGATGACCCAGCATAACAGAGAATGTATTCACCCAGGCCCAACACATAGGCTGGGACCCTGAACTTTCAGGTAGCATTTGGCTTTGAAGGTCGTGAGATCTTAGTCTACAAATGATGAGCCCCCTCCCGTGAGGCATAGCAAACGTAGCCAAAGTGCAACCCAGTTAAGCACCAGATCAAGCTTGCCTTCTTCAGTAGGGTATGGTTTGAAAACTGTGCATAGCTTCTGTTTGAAGCCAGTCCAGAAAGGAAAGTCCATGAAACTCTCATTTCCAGTAATTGCCAAGAAAAAGGCAAAGATAGAGATGAAGCTCAAGAGAGGTAGAGAGCCATCTGAAAAGAATGGTTACACCCTGCAACATCCTCATTATCTGATCTTGAAAACATCTCTGCGTGCATCCCAGCATGTAGCCAGCATCTGGGCATGACAGTGACCCCTGCGCCCATTGGCAATCTGCACTGTCTCTGATATCTTGTAATGTGAACCTCATTCTGTTGGGTTTGTGAAGTGGTGTCAACCCTGCAGAAGGAATCAACTGTGCCCTAACTCCCACTGTCCCCTGGGGCCCCTAGCATTCCCCCATCTGCACCCCTCCTGTGGCTTTTGATCCTAGGGAGCCCTCCTGCCCTGTCCAACACTCACATGAAGTGCATATTTCTTCTCCTGGGGCAACTTCTCCACAGAGAGTACATGACATGCCCACTCTCCAGGCACGGGGAGATCCTGCCAAAGTGGCAAATCAGTGATAAGGACATAAAGTGATGAATAGAATTTAGGATCCTGGTGGTAGACAGTCTGCAAAATCCAAAGGAAAATGGAATTGGAGGGGACCAGGGATCAGGATGTGGGCATGGAGCTTCCCTGCCAAGGGGGTGGGGGAAGTCACAGGCTGGGGGATGCACAGGATGATCCATGGGCCCTGTGCAGCTACTGGGTTACCCCCTTCTGCATCTCAGGCTTGGCTTTGAGCTCTGTGATCGTCAAGATGTGCACAGTCTGTACTCTGGCTGGCAGAAGAAAGGACCCTGGGAAGAAAATTGTGGACCCTTTGTGAGTGTAGGAAGGGATAGGCTGGACACCCAGTCCAAGAGGAGCTAAAACTGGAGTCGAGGGGGGTGCAAGGAGTGGGTGTGAGGGTTGTGGGCAGTCACAGTCACGGCAGAGGTGGCTCTGTCTGTGGGGTGAGTCCCTCCCTGCAGGCACAGCACTGGAGATATCAGAGATCCACATGAAAAGGAAAACCTGGAAATGGCACTATGGTTCAAATGGTAGAGCATCAACCTTGAGCAAAAGAGGTCAGGGACAGTACCCAGGACCTGAGTTCAAGCCTCATGACTGTAAAAGAAAAAGAACCAGGACTATGAGAGGGAACCTGGTACTCTCTGGGTCTAATCAGACACAAGAAGAGGCCGGGATAGGCTGTGGAAAAACACAGAGAACATCTTCCCCCAGCTCATCCTGACCTGCATGCAGGGACAGCCATGTAACTAGGGCTACGGTGAGATCATCTTCACCCCTGTGCTGCCATCTGAATTGTAGGCCTCTGTCCTGGCATGGGGTGTACTGATGGCTGAGCAGGTGCCCTAACCCTAGATGGAGAGCAGCCACTGACCGTGGTAGCTAAGGAGAGATCTGTTCCATAGCTATCAGGCCACCCAGCATGGGAGACAGAACCACCCCTCACCCAGGTAGAGGCCAATGGTTCTCCAGGTGCTACTAACATTGCCCCACCCCTAGCTCTGGGTACATGTGACATTCCCTCCACAAGGAGCAGGACAAAGTGAGGGATCAGGAAGCTGCCTATGGGCTTCAGATGATGGCCAGGCTGGCACTACAGATGGCCTCACTCTGGCACCACCTTCCCCTGCCTCCATCTTTCCTCCATCATGCCTCTCTACCTCCCACCCATTAACCTTGGAAACCAATGAACTGGGCTCTCATCATTCCTCTCATCTCTTCACCCACCTTGCCATGCGTCCATCCCTCTGTCACTTCCAAACCACACACATCCCACCACCAGCCACCCTGTAGCTTATGAGGATCCCACAGGAAGCTCTTGGTGAAGGGCTTGTGACCACAAAACAGTTACTATCACCCGCTCCGGCCTGATCCACCACAGAATAAGAACAGCCAAGCAGGCACACACTGCAGCAGAGTTGCTCTGCTGCCACCCTGATTTCTTCATGGCCAGGACTTGGCTCTCCTCAGCCTCTCAGCTCAGTAACCAGAACATTGTGCTTT